>NC_047664.1:20830474-21130474 GCF_011762505.2 Arvicanthis niloticus
GACAGTAGCAAGGTTTTCCATGAACAGTAGACATAAGGGCTTCTCTCCCATAATAATCCAGGTCACAATTTAAGTAGAGTGGCAGCTATGTCCAGCTGCCTTTCTCAGGTGCGGATCGACAGAAGCACTTTTTTTTTTTTTAATCACATCTTTAAATAAGGACATGCCATACATCACCATAGTAAGATGGTCTGGCAAGGTCCCCCAACATGGTCTTTTCCACTTAGTGCACTCTCCTAAGTCAGGTAAGGGTGGTGGTGATCCTACAGGCGCAACTGGACACCTACCTATTATGTTTCTGAAATCAACTGGCTTTTACTTAGCCATAATCTTATCAGAGTAGCTTCAGAAGAGAGTCAGTAGCTTTTATTTTTGATGTGTTTCCAACCTTAATGAAATTTATATTATAGTATCGAACATCTTTAAACTTGGGCCTCGATTATTTTCTTTTGTTTTCTACTTTGTTGGCATTTGTTGTGCTCTTATGATTCTTGATTAGTTAGTGGGTCCCATTGACTCTACTTTTTAAATTAAATGTCGTTGAACTACATTATCCATTGGAATTACTGGATAAGATAGAAGGTTCTTATCCCACCCTCTGAGGTCCAGTTCAGCATGTGGGAAGTAGAATCTAGAATTCGTGGATCTGTGGTTTTACATAATTTTTTTATGGTTCTCAAGCCGGTGCACAGGTTTCCCTGCAAGGGCTGCTTGCAGCCCATGCATGTACCAGCATCAAGCTGGTAAAGAAGACCCCATTCTGAATGTTCTCTGTAGCTCCTCCAGTATATTCATTCCAATGTTCCTTATAATAAAACGCCTTCCCCATGGGAAGTTACCTATTCAATCTCCAAGTAATCTAAATCTCTCTTGGCCTTTCCTGATGGAGGTAAAGAGTGTGATGTTAATTATTTTGTAGGGAGTTTTCTACTTTGAAGGAAACTTGAATTGGTTTTATCTGTACCAACTATGCCTTTTTCTCTTCAGACTCCTCATCCCAAGATACATTGCACTTGCAGCAGGAGGGGTTGGGGCTGAAGGCACAGGCTGCCTTGCTCAGGATTTAGGGAGCTGCTTTAGAGTCTCTCCAGGTCAGAATGGTAAATAAATTAGATTCCACTTGTATCCTTAGGTATAATTATTTTTGTCTAAAAATAAATTAAAATTGCAAATAACATAATTTCTAACAGATTAAAAGAATATGTGCTATTATATGCAATAGTCCCCAAGACCTATTTACAAACTGTATTAGTAAAACCTATGATAATAGAACCTACTGTATATTAGGAGTCAGGTCAAGCTTCTAGTCCAATCTCAGATGATGTGTCTTGCATCCATAATGCTAGCACTCAGGAAGTGGAGGCAGAAGATGGGTGAATTTAGTTAGTTTGAGGCCAGCCTGAGCATACTGAGGTAGGGGTGTGGGAGGGTGGCAAAGACGGGGGAACTAGAGAGAGGAGAGAAAGATTATATTCCATTACTAATTAACTAAATGAAATGTAGACTATAATTGGCACTAATGACAAGACCTCTCAAAATATAACCAAGCTCATACCTGTTATTTTTAAAACAGTCACAGGCTAAGTGTATGGTCCCTGCTTCAGGAATGTGCAAGCGCATTCTAGCATGCATAAATACTCTGTAATGTTAACAGACAGCTACCCCCTTGCTATAAGAACTCATTCCCTGGTAAGACAAAAGCAGATACCTTCCCTCTCTTTCAAAGAGCACTGCCACCACAAACTGAAGGAAGAGTCTATTGGGAATCCGTGTGTTGGGTAGGGGCTGCAGGAGTGTGGATGCCCCAGAGCAGCTGCACCACCAGAAAGTCTTACCTCTGCACATATGGCAGCCGCTGGGCGACAGACATCCCACAGCTGCTCAGATGGAGTGCCCACTTCAACTAGCCCTCCACGGCCTATCTTCTCCCCACTCCCACTGCAGACCACAACATCACGTCCCCAGAACATATGTAGTTAAAACAGAACTACATAGAAATGGCCGGGCCGTGCTTCTATGAAAGAGCATTAACAACCAACAAGCCTGATTTCGGGGCTCTCTTGCAAGTAGTCAGAGCTGTCCTGATGAGGATACTGGCTGTTTGGCTTAGAGGACCGTGGACCGCTGCCCATGTTCCTTATCCATGTTTCACCTGTGTTAGCCTTGCTTCACACTTTAGGTGTTTATTTAGCATAGCATTAGCTCCAGAAAGCAACAGTTACCCTTTCCCTTCCCCCACGTTACCCTCTATCTTCTCACTGTGCCCATTAATCTCCAGTATAAAAGCCCCACCAGTGACAAGGGATTTACTTGAATGATAGAAGCAGGTCGTTTCATGTATAAAGAGAGGGGAGCGTGGTAGTCTGTAGTCACCTCCTCCTTACCTTTGGTTTCAGTGACCCATGCCTAGCTGTGATCTTAAATACAGAAGTACATAGTGTCAGAAGGCCAACAGTAGCCTAATGCTGCATCACAATGCCTGCATCGTTCTCCACACTTCATCTCATCAGATGGGCTGTGGCATCTCATGTGGGTTCCCCCATAGGAAATCTAAAAAGCTACTTTGAGAACAAGGTGCCACATTCATGCATTTTTCAATAGTCACAGAATATTATTGTAATTGCTTTGTATTATTATATGGATATATTTGTTAATCTTTTGCTATACCTAACTTCTAAGGTAAATTAATTATAGGTATGTATGTCCAGGAAAGTAAAACACACACACACACACAGTGCTATTACTACCTTCAGGTAATTACCTGAAGGTCTTGGAACCCATCTCCCAGGGAAAGGGATACTCTTGTAATTACAATTGTCTTATATTCTCTCATGTATTTTTTTCTTTACAGTGCTTCAGGCTGGGCTCAGAGCATGGAGCATGCTAGGAATGTATTCGGTCACTGATCTGTGCCCCTAGCCTTCATGTTCCTTTTATGTAACTGGAAGGAAGACTAAATAAGGGTGGTGTAAGAGAATGTGTCTGACGTGTCCTTTAAATTTTTTAAGCTGCCTCCAGGAAGCACTCCTGCATCATCCCCTAAGCATGGTTACCCTCTCCTCTCTCAGCCTTTAAAATCTGTATTATAGCTGTGTGTGTTTGTGACTGCTCAGGAGTTTATGAAAGGTTTTCCTGGGACTGAGATGAGATCGCCTATCTCCTGGCTCAGGGACTCAGAAGTCCTCTGCATGTAAACGTTGGTCACAGCGAGGCTGCTGTCCTGTTGCGGTGAGCATCACTGGACTCTGCTGCTGCTTGTTATCCAGGAGCAAGCATTCCATAAGGAGACGTCAAACATAATGAAATGTCCAGTTCTCCCCACAGTTAAGGTATAAATACAGGAGGGTGTTGATAGCATCTCCTCTTAGTTGTATCATTTCTTATGTTTTATCGTTCTGTTCTTGTTTGCTGATTTTTTTTCACTTATACTTTATTAATACAATTAATAGAAGGAAAAAAATCAACCAATAAAAACAGTGCTCATGAGCTCCTTTTGAGTCTGTTTGCTTTTGGTGGGACTCTAAAAACAATTCTAAAGTCTGAGATACTTTATATTCTAAAAATAGGAGTTCCATTTATATTAAGTAAAAATTAAATTCCATTTTCATTCAGAGTGAGGTTTTTTTAACAGAAGTATTTGTAGTGTTAAAGCATGACTTTGTAACTATATGTCATATAAGAGTTGAAGCCAGACATAGTGGCCCACACCTAAAATCCTAGCAGTGGGGAGTCTGAAGCAGTAGGATTGCTGTGAGTTTCAGGCTATCCTGGGCCATATAGTGAGTTCTAGCCCAGCCTGGGCTTAAAAAGGAGATTCTGTTTCAACAAACAAACTTGAAGTTAGTATATTTGTTATGTTAGCATTAAGAGAATTTGGAAAGTGGCAGTTTATATATGCTAGACTCTCCTCTGTACCTCATGTCTATACGTTTCAATATCATGTGTGTTCTTAGATCAAACTCTTCATCATCACCCTAGTTTGGCTAAAGATTTAAGCTGGCATACGTGAGTTGCATGGAGTACATTTCTTGTTCAGAACACAAACAGCTAGCCAGGCTCTGAGTATATTATCAGGGCAGTTCTTTCAGAAACGTATTGCTAAAGAAGCTTAACATTAATTATTGTAACTTTGGGAAGATTACATCCACGCTAGCCTTGTAAGAAGCAGCATACACTTCTTGACCTCCAATGCTAGAGCTTTAAGACACAAGAATGGCATTTTACCAACTTTAATGGGATAAACCAGTATAATCTTGCAGCAGTAAGGAAAGCAAGAGTGTTCAGAGTGTAATACCGTCTGATTCTAATAGAGGCTGCCTGGTGTGTGTGTTGCAATCATAATTCATTTGTTTCTTTTGTTTTCTGTTTTAATTATTTAAGGGGGAAAGTGCATGCATATATATATATATATATATATATATATATGCCCTAGCAGGTTGCTTATTGACCTTTTTCTCTCAGCTGGTAGTTCCGTGTAAGCCCACTTCTTTCTTGTGGGATAGCAAGATAGACAAATATAAACAGATACACTGCTAGGTAAATACCTAGCACAATTTTGAGAGCTCTAAAACACATGTGCAAAGATGCGGTGTAAATTTAGACGTGCCTTTTTAGTGTAGTTTCTTATTTATCAGTTATAATCCCTTTGATACCACAAGCAGTATGAGGGCCAGCAGATCGGCCTCCCGCCTGTTCATATTATGCATTGTACTTGTGAATACCGTAGTCATTTATCCAAATAAATATAAAGCGTATATTATGTTTCCTCCATGTGTTCTTAATTTAAAAGCATATTGATTTTTTTTTTTAAGAACTATTCATTCTAAAATAGAGGAATTCGGCATGTCTCCATTGATTTAATTTGGTACATAAGATTGTTGGATTATGATTCATTTTAATAACTACATTAAAAAATACATCTAACATTCTTAATTAGAATAATCTCCAAAGCCAGTTAAATGTTTAAGAAGACAAACGGTTTAATTAGCTACCCTCAAAGGTTCCCTTCCCCCATATGTGCAGTGGCCATAAGCTTGGTGTGGGCCTTTCAAGCCGCCTTCCACAATTGGATGAAAAGGGATTTTAGGCAGATTAGAAGGGTGACGCTTTATATGTTGTTCCTAATCATGAGATATGCAGCATCTACAAAGTTTCACAAAGAAATGAAAATTTAAATAAATTTTCTTTGACAATGTAGTTAGCACAAATTACAAACCAACGTATCTAATGATAAGACAACTTAATAATTGTATTCTTTTAGTTGCGGACAGA
This sequence comes from Arvicanthis niloticus, assembly GCF_011762505.2. Classification (NCBI taxonomy): domain Eukaryota; kingdom Metazoa; phylum Chordata; class Mammalia; order Rodentia; family Muridae; genus Arvicanthis; species Arvicanthis niloticus. Next base: position 20,835,746 of record NC_047664.1, read on the forward strand.
AGCAAAACCAGTGCATGCTGGGTGGACGAGTAAGTGATATGGCAGATTAACATTGTAACAAGGGGCAGGGCTGCTCCCAGGAACCGTGCCTTTGTCGTGCTCTCCCATGGTGTCAGTAGTTTGGAAATAAACTAGGAGACTTGAAACAGAACTGTTTGATTCAAGTCTTAATTTTTTTTCTTTCTTCTACTTTGTTTCTTGTTCTTGTTTACTGTATTCCTTCTCAAAGCCACATTATAAAGGTGTAAATGGAAGGTTTTTCCTTTTGACTTTTACAAAGTAGCTTCAGAATTTGAGGCTTTTGGTGCTGTGTGAGGGGAAATATTGCTCCTGTTCCTAGAAGGGCCCCCAGCCTGTCGTTAGCTTTCTGCTGCTTAGCTTTTAGTATATCCCCAAGTAAATATTATTTGTAGATGTAAATTTTTAAATTATAACTGGATAGCAAATTGTTAAATAAACCAGAAATAAAATATATAAGGATAACTTGGAAAGATTAGGTTCACAACCACGTCAGTTGTAGTACTTAATTGTGTGAAATTCTGAGCCCCACTAGAATAATAAACCCATAAAACCAAAAAAATTAATTTTCTCCTTCTACATAAAATACATGTAAGGTAGCATTTGAAGTTCAGATAGCTTAATTGGGTTTGAAGGGGGAAAGGTCACTTAATTGGACTATTGAAATGTTAACAGAAACTGATATACCATCAAATGGACTTTAATGACAGCAGAGGTGCAGCAATTCACTTGCAAAATTGTTAATTAGGGTACTTTGGTAGTTCATTTGTTTTGTATTGATGTGCTTCATCCAATGAGAAAATCAATTTTATACAAGAAATTTACAAGGCATGCTCTAAGTCCTGAGATTACTTTTAATTCTCAAGTGAGTACTATTGTAGTTTGGAACTCACGAATATTTTTGCAGTTGGAAACCTTTCTGTTTCTCTTCTGGACAGAATGCTTTGTCTATCCTCACCCCCTCCCATCTGAGACCACATTCAGGGCCTCGCACATACCAGGCAAGTATTCTCTAACCAAGATGTATCCCCAACATCAGCAGCCCCCGCTCCCCCTGCCCCATTTCATAACATCTTGACAAAATTATAACACCCTGTGCAAGCATCTGAATTCTGAGTTCATCTGAAACTTTGCTTAGTTGAGTAAGCCTAGGACACTACTGTTCTTGTTTCCACTTAAAACAAGCTAAATGGGAAAAGGGAAGGGTGGGTGTAGGCAGGATGCTAACTCTCCCCTCTAGATCAGGGTGTAAAACATTCTGGGTGATGTGGTTACTCAACATAAACACTGAGGAAAACTGCTAGACTATTTCAAGGAATTCAGAATCATTCACTCAATCATGTAAGATTCATTTATTATAAAGTTCTAGCACTAAGTTTTGGCACTATGAATTCTGTGTATGCGTAATGTGATTTGTACTAATTACTTCCAGAGCAGCTGTGTGTACAATAAGGGACGCTTAAAACCCAACTTCTAAACACAGATTTCTAATGCACTTTGTTTTGCACACTTACTACCACAGAATTATGAATGTTTGCAGATATGTTGAGTCTTACCAGTCATCTAGCCCAGGTTTTTAACTTTTACTGATGAAGACTCTGCAGTCATCAAAGAAGTTGGTCCAATGCTATGAAAAGAACTTGCATCTTCTAGCCTGTGACTGTTCTAGCCATGGTGCCACACAATTTTAAAAAAGAAAAAGAAAACCTCAATCCCTAAATACTTCAAGAAAACAAAAAGTCCCAAAGTTTGAAATTTATCTAAAAATGCTCTGCAGCCTGAGCTTTGGGGAGATGTTCGCCAAGCGTGTCCGAAGCCCTGTGCTTGCTTCTCAGTGCAGGAGAAAAGAACTACATACGTCTGTTTATGAGTATATGTTGAATTATCCATTGTCATGCTAAGTGAATTCCCAATCTGAATCTCCTAAATTCATATTCTAACACGTAAAATAAGGTTTTTGCAGTTTAGACTCTAAATGTTCGAGAATGTAAAATATTACATGTATGGTTTTATATATATACATTTAAGTTTCCTTAGGAAAAGAAGTTGTTCTGAGTCAGTTTGTGAATCAGTTATCACTTTGGAATAATACATTTCTTAGGTTCTAGTGTTTTCTGCTTTTAAGTAGTTATCCGTGTACTGTTAATGTTTATGGAAAGAAATTGCTAGTTTTAGACCATGAAAATCCTAGGTACATTGTACTGTGCTTGAAGTCTTTAGTTAAACTTCATGCATCTTGATTTTCTTTCCACATTCCAAACTATATATGTACATGGTACTTATTTAGCTTGCTAGAATAATCAAAGTTCTAGAACATTTCATTGTGCTGGTATGCAAATCTATTTACATAGCAATAAGTCTAGGTTTCCTTAAAGAGGACAACAGAGCTAAAAACTGAGACTAACGAATGAATGAAAGTCTCTCTAAATCCACTGAATAATAGAGGCGGTGTTAAGGCTAACCACAGTGTTGAACTAAACAGAGGGATTACTCCTGGGCTCTGCATCCGTTGTTTTCTGCCGGGTGGCCTCACTTGTCAAAAAGAGAAAGAGAGAAAGACAGAGAAGGAGTTTAACAGACAAACATTCACATGGGCACATGAAGAAAAGAAGTATTCTTAATTCCATCAAAGCTTTAAAAAATCAATCATTAATTTATTCTCACTCCATCTCTTGGTCATTTGTGAAAAAACATCTGGTCTTTAAATCATAAGAACCTAGACATCAGCACCGTAAGAACAGCTGTGAAGAAGCATCAGGTTTGATGTGATGGCAAAAAGCTACATCCATGTGTATGTCCAGTCTAACACATAGTACATGTGCCTGCTTATACCCAGTTTCCATTTGGGATTCTAATGACTTTGAAATGTAATGTGCTTTTAAAACCAGAAGTTTTAAGATCACTGCACTTTACAGTGGTAATGTTCATTCCTCTTCAAAGAATTGCTCAACAGAATAATGTCTCAGTATTAGAAATCAAAGTAGTTTCTAGTAAAGCCTAAATCAGGACTGCAAATAAATATTTTAAAATAGTTTCATGGAAAGCATTCTATTTCCTACACAACTAAGTAGTTGTTAAAGTATTTCTTTTAAAACTAGACTTAGAAAAGAAAACAAAAAAAATGTAGGCCTTAGCTACTTCTGTTTTTAAATTTGGCATAGCTAGTTCAAAAGATTTTACTTAAGAAACTTTGGTAGAAAAATGCATTTACAGAGACTGTTTTGTAGCTATATCCACATGCAGAGTGTAGAACTGAGTCACTATGACAATAATAACATCTTGTTTAAAACTTTAAAACTAGCAGTAAAACAGTTCAATGTTGGGATATATATATCAATGAACTAAGTTTTAAGTTAGTAAAATTTTAAGTACTAACTACATACATATAAGCTGCATTGTAGCAAAGTGAAAAATGGATACATGGCAGATCTTTTCTGACTTTGTTGTTTTAATACTAGCACTTAGGAGGCTGAGGAGAAGGACTGGTGAGGCAAGCCTGAGCTACATAGTGAGTTCCAGTTCAGCCCTGGGCTGCAGATATCTCAGAGTACACATGCTAAAATGAATGGACTTTCAAGGTATCAAACAACAACAACAAAAAAGCCTAACTCAAGCTGTAAGTGATGAAACTTAGAACTTAGCTTAGTGATAGAAGAAAAAAGTCATAATTACATATCTAATATGTAAAAGTTATCACTATGCCAACACATTGTCTTCATGAGCTAATGGCTTTTTATATTATAACCAGATGCTAGTCTATCAAACGCCTCAAATAGAAATGATCTCCTACTATCAAACAATGTTTTCTGTTTGTGTTTTGTTTGTGGTGCAGAGGATCCAGGCCAGGCCCTCCAGCACCTTAGGCAAGCGTGTCCCCACCTTGGCCTCACGCTGCCTTTACCAGCAGCTTACCTGAACCCTGTTCTGCTCTCTGCTGCGCTCTGTCATGCTCTGAGCTTCTAATAATTACACATGCTACAAAAGTTTAAATACTCAAGATTTGATTTGATGCTAAGCCTTTGCACAAAGCACTTCTTTTTCACAATTAAAAAAAAAAAAAAAAAAAAAAAAAAACCTCCTTTTCCGACATTTCCCTCCTGCCATAAACACGTTATTGTAACAAGGCCGCGTTTCTAAAATATACATTGAAAGTAAAAAAATGTATGTGCCATATGTAGAATTCACTGGTAAAACTTTGTTTAGCCCTCGTTTCAGAGGCACTGATGTCCAAAGAACTGTTAGGATACTAGAGATGAAAGGAAAATCACTTTCAACAGCTTGTGAAACACAACATTTGAAATGGTTCTTTGAGAAAGTATAGAATATGGCTTGCATGGGACATCCTAGTTCTCTGGGAAAATGAGCTGTTGACATTCTTTTGGGTCATCATCCAAGATAAGAGGGCAGCCACAAGGATTTAGCAGCTATATTCATCCCTAAGACCTTATCCATTTCAGTTCACGTAGAAACATTGGCATTGAATAGAATCACTAACACAGCCCTCTTAGTGGTCACATGAGCCTTACCTTTAAAATGGAGGAGGAGGGAAACCAAGTAGGCGATAGATAACTCAAGTGTTCTAAGAGGTGTCCATTATTTGCATACCGTAAAGCACAAGCCATTCTCCCCTCTGTTACTTTCAGGAATAGAATCGCACTGTTAGACGTTGAGCAATCAGCTTTTAAATCTTAACTGAATAAATCAGTCCTTTGTGTTACTTATTAGTAGCTAATCACAAAATCCTAATGTTTGTTCTGAAAACAACTGGCAACATTTTAGGTTCTCTCCCTCTTTAGAGGAAATGACTGAAGCAAAAGGGAAAAGCAGGACTGTGATAAATTCATAAAGGGTATAACTAAGACTCACACACATACCCTTTCTTATAAATGGGGGAAAAAAAAAAACTTTTTGACTCAAACTGGAATGATACTATCTCAGGCTGACTGTAGGAAAGGTTCCCACAATGCATCGTACAGACCTAGGACTAACAAATACCCTGCTGCTTTGACCCCCACCCCACCCCCCTTCCCAGAAGACAAAGGCACAATGAAATAGAAGCTTACCACCGGTAGCTTTCATAGCTTTCAAAACGACAAACTAGGCAAACTCTACATCTCCACCACTCCAATTTTGTCAGAATGCTAATGAGCTTGCTCTGATCTTTACTCGGCTTCCCGTGTTTTCTACATCTTCAAGGACCACATGGTGCTAGCAAAATAAAGACAACTAAATGAGAATTTCGAATGCTTTTTGTGTTAGGACCTGGTGCTTTTCAGTGGCCGCACTCGTTGAATATTCTCAACTTAAAAGAGTACAACAGGGGGTTGGGTATGAACTTTTTAGCAGGAGGAAATTTGAACAAAAGTAAATTAGTGAGATGAGGAAAATATGAGAAAAATTTGTGATTAATTTCCACTCCATAATATCAATGACACCTTTAGTCCCACTCCTCCTCTCCTAACAAGAGATGCTGATAAAAGATGAATGATGCTGTGTTGTTCACAGTGAATGTTTAGTGGTTTTTAATAGCAGCGTTCTACATAAAAGGCACCAGGAAGTACTCTGCATTAGCAGTTGAGATCACTAGTTAATAGGATGATGTCTTTCAGCTTTTGTCACAAGATTATTAGAAAGGATGGGTTTCTGCTCTCATCTTGCCTAGTTTGGAGAGCCTGTTGAGTGCTAAAACACAAGCTCCTTGGTATTGTTTCACATACAAAGCAAGAAACCTTTTAAGGCAACACCTTTTTCCTTTCTACCAGGTGATTTTGTTATTGATCTTTAATCTTCCCCTTTAGCTGGATTAAATGCTTGACGTGTTCTGCTTTTCTCTGTAGCCTTGGTGCTAGCTATTTGTGTTGATAAATTCATTAATATTAAACAGGATGTATAGAGAGCAGGGGGGCCTGGGCTTTAGAAAACCTAGAGTTTGGATTTAGGGTCTAGATAGTAGCATACAATTGGGATTGCTGAAGTAAATTCTGTAGGCCATGTCTGTAATTCTATGTCTATACTATATATATTGTGAGGAATAAATATATTCCTTCTCCCTTCCTTTCCTGTGTAACCACTGTTTGTATGTCTGTGCGTGTGTGTGTGTGCGTGTGTGTGTGTGCGTGTGTGTGTGTGTGTGTGTGTGTGTGTGTGTCCACTACTAGGAGAACAAAGCCAGTCCACTCCCATCTCTGAGTATATCCATATCTGAAAAAGATAAACTAGGAACCAAAGCTGGCATCATTTTTACATGCTAAGATATGTGACCTTGGGGTTAAACTGATGCTGGACAACTAAGAGGTACCCAAGAGAAGACATTTGATGAATCTAAAACCACAACACCTATCACATTTGGACAGAGACTTTCTTTTTTTAGTATTTTTTACATTTAACACATAAATTTGTTATGTCTATGCACTGTTACTTTGAATTTTCCTATATCCTGAAACATTTTATTTTAGTTTGTTGGAATTTATTAAAATTGCTTAACTGTTGCCTCTTAAGGTAATGCAGCTTATCCTGCTTCTAATATAATGAAAGAGAGAAGCCTGCAGTAGTGACAACAACTTGGACAGCCATAGTTAATAAAGTCCAGGGAAAGTAGAGACACAATTCCAAATACCTATACAGTGTGTCATAACGTGGTAATTCCATATTTACTTATTTATTTTGGTGTTTCTATGTCTCTTTTAAATATGAGTAGGAATTAAGATTCACTAGAATTTCTTCATTTTGTTCTTGATAACAATGAAATATTTATTCCCATGGAAATTACAATGTGAAAAGTAGCCTTGTCTCTTAAAGAGTACAGGAAACTAGGTCTTCAGGAGAAGAAACAGACAGGAGGATTTGTTATAAAGATGGTCTCAGGTTCTGATATTATCATATAGTTAGCTGTAATCAATAATTACTATATTGAATCTGTATTATAAAGAAACAGCTTTCAAAGATATTTTGTATCTGAAAATGTTCTCTTAAGTAAGTGTTTATCAGTTTCCAGAGGCAAGGCACCATATACTTTGACAGACTCCAAGAGTTGATAGAATTACCTTTTTGGAAGTAAAATGCTAACACAATTTTGGTAATTTGGTATTAGAGATCCTATAAGAAGTTATAATTTCATGTAGTTAATTCATTATGTAGAAAAGAGAACATGTCTAACAGATGAATTCTGTCAGTGTCCTTGATTAGCTGAACCCCAGCGACCTAAGAGAACAGTAAACCAGAGCCCAGCTTTCTGAGGCTGCCTTTTGTTTTTGTTTCTGAGTGTTGGGAATTGAACCCAGGGAGGTGCACACTTGACGAGCACTCTCTCGCTTGAGTAATACTCCCTAACCTTTCCAAGGTTTCTGCATGAGCTTCCTCTTCTGAGTTCCTGACCATAAGGAACCAAAACCCATCCATCCTGACTGGTTAATTAGCATAATTTTCTAATAGGCTTTTTTTTTTTTCAGTAGTCAGGTCATCTAAAAGACTCAGCCCTCACTGATGTGAATTAGAACCTTAGCCAGGAAGGGTGGTGCCAGGAGCCCACTCTAGTGTCTGCCGTTTTCATTTTTACCTTTACAAGCTCAGCTCAGCTGTGAGCCTCAGTTTTCCACTGTGACCATGGACACAGGAACCAAACCTTATGGCTTTGAACATCTGTCTGAGGCCTGAGAGTAGCAGTCAGTGGCAGAGCTTGCCTTGGCTGCTGGAGGCCCTGTGGTTCTTTGCACCCTGTGATTAGTAATCCCTGTGGGCAATCCTGCCCTCCTGGGACTCTACTCCCACCCCACCTCTCACCAACTTCTGAAATTCTCTTCATTCTTTGTTCTTTCTGTATTTAGAAAGCTATTATCTATTATCGTGCTTTCTGGTTTTCTCTTCTCTCTCTCTCTCTCTCTCTCTCTCTCTCTCTCTCTCTCTCTCTCTCTCTGTCTCCCCTCTCTCTCTCTCTCTCTCTCTCTCTCTCTCTCTCTCCCCCTCCCTCCCTCCCAGTCTCTCCCCCCCCCCCCCCCGTTCTTCATTTGGGCCCCTTGAGGAAAACAATAAAGTGTGTCTGCAATCTGCAATTGCAGCACTCAACAGCTGACTTCAATTTATACAATAACTGTTGGATCATAGAAGAAACCTCTTGATTCCAAAATCTTAAGAGCCCCAGAGGTTCTCACTTCTGGCTTTAGTTCTTCTGTTTCTGTCTCTCACAGGATACTCCAGGTTTTTATTCTATAGTCTTAAGTGGAATTCTCATCTGCTGACTCATGTTTATTCATTTATCCAGAAAAACAAATGTATGTAATTTCTGCCAGTGATTTTTCGATGGTGTTTTCCATGCCTAGAAACTTTGAATTGAAGATGTAAAGTGGAAGTTTCAAACCTAGGGAACGATTGTTTAAAACTTGCTGTTGCCTGATGTGGGATGCATACTTACTCAAGGCTGCAATGAATTTTTTTTAACATTTAAGAAACTAAGCATTCCAGGAAAATGTTTCTCTTTTTCTCAGCCACTATCTATGACATAAAATTCAGGCATTTGAACTGATTTGGCAGCAGCATTTTTTTTTTCTGAATGTGAAATTAGATTTGTATAATGTCATGCCAATGCTAAAGCAACATGCCATAGATGGAAATCCACCCTTTTTTTCTTGTAAGAGAAATTAATCTTAGTGATTTCTTTGTGAAAAGACCAAGACAGTGGTTCTCAAACTTTCACATCAGTAAAAATAAAGCAAGCAAACAAAAACAAAAAAACAAACAAACAACAACAACAACAACAAAAAAAAACCCAACCTTAGTATGGTCGTGGTGCAACCCTGCAAGCAGCACTCAGGAGGCTGAGCCAAGAAGGATGGCTTGGATTGCAGCCTGAGCTGTGTAGTGAGTTCCAAGCCAACCTGAGCTATATGACAGGACCCTGAATTAAAAGCAGAAATCAACAACGAAGACACCACAAGTAGCTGTTAAATATACAGCTTTCTATGCCCTGCTTAAAAGAGTCCAATCCAGTGGATGTCAGTGGGTCTTGTCTCATGGGCACTTGTAATAGGGGCTAGCCACACACTGTGCTGGAAACTTACTTAAACATGCCATGTTGGTTGAAGGGCATAGATTCCCACTGGAATCTAGGTGGTGATGGTCTTGGACAAGTGTCAACCTTTCTGGGTCTCTTTTCCTCAGCTGTTTAAAACAGGGAAAGGGGGCTGATAATACCTACTTCAGAAGGTTATAGGAGTCACAACACACGGGGCAAAAGGAGACTGAGGACTGGATACAGACTGACTCTGCCATCCGCATCCCTGTTAGCTGTCACTCTTTGTACCTTTCACTGTGCACTCCTAATGTGCATGTCTCTCATCTATAACGACTCTCCTTGTCCCAGTACTCTTTCCCCAACCCTCCCATGTGCCGATATTCCTCCCAAGAAATGCCAGAGCATGTTTGGGAATTTGGCATAACACTGGAAAGCTGTCTTAACTGTTGGTGGTTTTTTTTAAACCATAGGCTATATATAAAAGTAGCTGATGAATATTTGTATGGATACCACAATTTTTTCTGTAAAATAAATAACTAGGACAAAGAAGCCTTAGTATTATTTAGTTTTATGTATTTGCCACTATTGGGTACTAAACCTAGGACTCCATGGGTGCTGGTCAATACCACTAAGCTATTTATCCCAGTAATCTGTGTGTGGTTTTTTGTTGTTCTTTGCTTTTTGTTTTTCATACTCAGTAAATAAGTTTTAGAAGGTGCATACAAACTGGCTTGTGTATTGTATTTTGAGAAATTATCTTCAGGACATTGTATAGATTTACATATGTACTGTCCCCTCTTCTGTTTGATCCCAGTGTGATAGTGGAAGCTTGATCAAGGCCTCATTCATGATTTGGCCAAGCATGTCACACACACTTTTAGTGTCAGCACTTGGTAGGGAGAAGCAGGAAGATCTCCAAGTTTAGGGGCAGCCTTCTCTCTCTCTCTCCATACACACACACACACACACACACATACATACATATACGTGTATATATGTATATATACATATATACACATATGTGTGTATATATATATATGATAATCATATATATATGTGTGTGTATATATGTACATACACACATATATATATATGATTATCAGTGTGTAGGTCGCTTCCTCGGCTGTGTCTGATGGGAAGATGCATGACCCGCCAACATTACTCTCCAAGTTTCCCAGAGTGGAATATTTTTCTTTAAAAATATAAATACCTTGTAGTGACAGTAGGACAGACAGGACTCTCATTAGGCCGTTTTTGCACAGAGCATTATCTAGTTCTGTGTCTGGTAACCTTGTCTTTGTTGTCCCGGCTTCCAGAGTTCTCCCCAGCACTGTTCTCTTGTGGAGACTTCTTTTTCTAATAGACTCAGTCTCTGGGAGCTCCCTGGGTGTAGGGTAGTTGAGATTGCTAGTCTTTCTATGGGATCGCTCTCCCTTTAAACTTCTTCAATCCTTCCCCTAATTCAATCATAGGGGTCCCTAACTTCAGTCCAGTGGTTGGGTGTAAGTATCTGTTTCTGTCTCAGTCAAGCCATGCCAGGCTCCCATCTGTAAGCACATCACTGGTTGTCAGGCCTTAGTGTCCCCTCCTGAGATAGATCCTAAGTCATGCACAGCCTGTCATCAGCATCTCCTCCGTTTTTGTCCCTGCAGTCTTTTAGACAGGAACAGTTCTGGGTCAGGAATTTTGACTGTGGCTCACTAACCCCAGCCCCTCACTTGAGGCACTGTCTGTCTACCAGGAAGCAAACTCTTTCCTTCTCTCATTGTTGGGCATTTTGGCAAAGGTCACCCCAATGAGTTCTGAGAGTGTCTTCACTTCCCAGGTCTCTGGTACTTTCTAGAGGGTCCCCGCACCACCCACTCCCCAATATTGGTTATTTCCATTCATTCTCTTGGCCCTCTGGGCTTTTCTCCTGACCCCTCCTCCTGCATATCTGATCCTTTTCCTCTTTTGCCTTTTCCCTCCCTTCTCCCACCCAGATCCCTCCCTCCCTCTGCCTCCCATGATTATTTCCTTCCCGCTTCTATGTGGGATTGAAGCCTTCTCACTTGGGCCTTTCTTCTTGTTACACTTCTTAAGGTCTGAAGGTTGTTGTCCTGGGTATGCTGTACTATTTTGGCTAATATCTACTTATCATTGAGTACATACCATGCCTGTCCTTTTGGGTCTGGATTACCTCACTCAGGATATTTCTGGTTCCATCTATTTGCCTGCAAACTTCATGATGAGCTCCTCATTTTTAATAGCTGAATGGTATTCCATTGTGTAAATGAACCACATATTCTGTATCCAATCTTCAGTCGTGGGATATCTGTGCTTTTGTTTGTTTGTTTGTTTGTTTGTTTTTGTTTTTCCAGCTCTGATTATTACAAATAGGGCTGCTATAAGCATGGTGGAGCACATGTCCTTGAAGTATGGTGGGGTGTCTTTTGGGTATATGCCCAAGAGTGGTATAGCTGGGTCTTCAGGTAGATCTATTTCCAGTTTTCTGAGGAACCTCCAGATTGATTTCCAGAGTGGCTGTGCCAGTTTGCAATCCCACCAGCAATGGAGGAGTGTTCCTCTTTCTCCACATCCTTGCTAATATCTGCTGTCACCTAAGATTTTGATCTTAGCCATTCTGATTAGTGTGAGGTAGAATCTCAAGGTCATTTTGATTTGCATTTCCCTGATGACTACGGACTTTGAACATTTCTTTAAGTGCTTCTCAGCCATTCGAGATTTCTTTGTTGTGAATTCTGTTTAGTTCTGTACCCCGTTTTTTTGATTGGGTTGTTGAGTTCCTTGGTGGTTAGCTTCTTGAGTTCTTTATATATTTTGGATATTACCCCTCTATCAGATGTGGGGTTAGTGGAGATTTTTTTCCCAATCTGTAGGTTGCCGGTTTGTCCTATTGACTATGTCCTTTGCCTTACAGAAGCTTTCCAGTTTCATGAGGTTCCTTTTATCAATTCTTGATCTTAGAGCCTGAGCCATTGGAGTTCTGTTAAGGAAGTTTCCCCCTGTGCCAATGAGTTAGAGGCTCTTTCCCACTTTCTCTTCTATTAGATTCAGGGTTTCTAGTTTTATGTAGAGGTTCTTGATCCACATGGACTTGAGCTTTGTGCAAGGTGATAAATATGGACCTATTTTCATTTTCCTGCATACAGACTGCCAGTTAGACCAGCACCATTTATTGGAGATTCTTTTTCCCCCCACTGTATGTTTTTGACTTCTTTGTCAAAGATCAAGTGTCCATAGGTATATGGGTTTACTTCTGGGTCTTCCATCATATTCAATTGATCTTCAATTGCCTTTTTCGGGATTTGAAGTTTTTTTCATACAGATCTGCAAATAGTGATACCTTTATTACTTCCTTTCCATTTTCTATCCCCTTGATATCCCTTTGTTGTCCAATTGCTCTGGCAAGAACTTAGTACTGTATTGAATAGATAAGGAGAGAATAGATACCCTTGTCTCGGATTTTAGTGGGATTGCTTCTCATTTCTCCATTTAATTTGATGTTGGCTGCTGGTTTGCTATATACTGCTTTTATTATATTTAGGTATGTGCCATGAGTTCCTGATCTCTCCAGGACTTTTAACATGAAGGGGTGTTATATTTTGTTGAAGGCTTTCTCAGCATCTAATGAAATGATCATGTGGTCTCTGTTGAGAAATCTGATGTAATTCTGATAGGTCTACCATTATATGTTACTTGGCCTTTTTCCCCTTACAACTTTTAATATTCTTTATTTGTTCTGTGCATTTAGTGTTTTGATTATGTGATGAGATGATTTTCTTTTCTGGTCCAATCTATTTGGTGTTCTGTAGGCTTCTTGTATATTTGTGGCCATCTCTTTCTTTAGTTTAGGGAAGTTTTCTCTGATTTTATTGTTGATGTTTTCTGGCCCTTTGAGCTGGCATTCTTCACCCTCTTCTATTCCTATTATTCTTAGGTTTGATTTTTTTTTTTCATTATGTCCTGAACTTCCTGGATGTTTTGGGTTAGGAACTTTTTACACTTTGTATTTTCTTTGACCGTCGTGTCAATGTTTTCTATGGTATCTTCTACACTTAGATTCTCTCTTGTGTCTTTTGTATTCTGTGGGTGATGCTTGAGTCTGTACCGCCTGATCTCTTCCTAAGTTGTCCATCTCCAGGATTGCTTCCCTTTGTGTTTTCTTTATTGCTTCTATTTCCATTTTTAGTTCTCGCACCATTTTGTTCAATTCTTTTACCTGTTTGATTTTGTTTTCCTGTATTTCTTTAAGGGATTTATTCATTTCCTCTTTATGGGTTTCTCCCTGTTTGCCTGTGATTTTCTGTATTTCTTTAAGGGAGTTCTTTATATCCTCCTTAAAGGCCTCTATCATCTTTATGAGATGGGATTTTAGGTCATTATCTTGCTTTCCGTGTATGTTAGGGTAGCCAGGGCTTGCTGTGTTGAGCTGGTGATGCCAGATTGCATTAGGTTCTGTCACTTATGATCTTGTGCTTGCCTCTGGCCACCTGGTTCTTTCTGGTGTTAACTGACCTGGGTGTCTCTGACTGGAGCTTGCCTCCTTGGAGGCAGGTACAGCTTTGTGACCTGAGTTGGAGCTGGTCTCCTTGGAGGCAGGCGGTGTTGTCTCTGGTTAGTGTAGGCCTCCTGTGTCAATTGTTAGAGCAGATCTCCTGTACCCGTGGTTACTGAGGACCTCCTTTGCCTTTGGTTACTATGGACCTCCTTGGAGACTTGCAGGCTGTAGCATTTGGGTGGGTATCAGGCCACTGATCTGGCCCAGGTAAGAAAGTAGGACGAAAAGAAAGGTGGATCTGGGAGTGGGGTGGGAAGGGGTAGGTCCTGAGTCAGCGGGGCTGTGTGGGTGTGCCAGCTGCTGTGGGGTTTTGGGCAAAATTCTTACCTGTGTTCTTGGTTACTGTGGACCTCCTGGGAAACACACAGGCTGTAGCATTTGGGCAGGTATGGGCCAGGCTGACGATCTACGAATTAATTTTTAATGTGTGTTTTTTTAGGTCTGTTTTTCTAGAAATTTGTAGAAAAATAAATATTAATCAATAGCCTAGAGTTTGGAATAAATATAAATAAATACACATACACACATACACACACACACACACACACACACACACACACACATTCACTCAGTTATTTTCCAAGCCATGTCAGTCTCATGTTGCCTACTGTCCTGGAAACTGGAGAGACTGAGGACACAAGCACCTGAAGTCAGAAATTATAGTTCAAACTGGGGGACATAGCAAGACCCCATCACAAATAAAGTGAAAAAAAAAAAGAAAAAAAAAAAAAGAAGGAATAATGTTGCTTTCCTAAGTATCCACCATCAAAATAAGGATATATAAAGTTTCCCTTTTGTTTTTAAGATGTTGGCCCTGGTTGGGAGTGATCTGTAAGTTGACAGTACTGAGAGTTAGCAGCACCTCGCCTGTGAGTGTCCACTGTGTTGCCTGATTGGTTGTATATGGTCTCCACCTTTGCCCCTCCCAAAGCTATGACACCAACTTCTACACCCATTCACTCTGCATTAAAAGTGTCACTTGATAGCCAAAGCTAAGAATTGTGGAAGACACTTCCTCCTACCAATAGCTGGTCCCCTTGTGAGAGGTGGTATTGGATGGTCAGCTTCTGATCATACTCATTGAAGGATCTAGTTTTGTAGGAAGGATAAAGATGTAAAACAAGAGAGATTTAGATTGATAAATCTTTCTATTTAATGAATTTAGTTTTAAGCACCCGAAATTAAGATGTTTGTGTAATGTGGATTTATATAGACTTATTTGCATTATTTTTTTTAAAAAATTGTATTTTAAGCCTACTTTTTGGAGAAATAAATCACTATACACACACACACACACACACACCCCATTACTGAGGCTCAAACTCAGAGCTATGTCTCCAGATGAGAAATGAATTATTAAACTACTCACAAATATTCTAATTTCTCATAAGAATAAAATTAAAGAAAGCCAAAACTAATACCATTTATTTTAAATCAAGTGCTTATTTTATTTTACTTTTATTCTATTTTTACAATGCCATCTTACTATGTTGCTTAGAATGTCTTGAAATTCATGTTCTCACGCTTCCTCTTCCAACTTTCACTTACTTAGAAAAAGGTGTACACCCTCACACTTGGCTCATTCAAGTGCGTGCTTTACGTCAGAGCAAAGGGTTAAGAATCAGTAAAATTGTATTAAATATCACAATTCAAAAGTAGAATTCTGCTCTTGAAAAAACTGCCAAATATCCATAAAGCCAACAAAGCTTGGTTTCAGATAATAAATTTTATTAAAGTATTTCTTAAACTGTTTGGTTTGTTGCCGTTGTTGTTGTTTTGTTTTGTATGGTACTTTGGTAGGGTTCAAATCCAGGGCTTTAAACATGCTAAGAATGGCCAAGCTATATATTGGCTTTCCCAAATGCTTTTGAATTATCCTGAAAGTTATCAGTGTAAACTAGGTAGCTGTTTTGCAAACTTGATGGTACTTGATGGTGACAGTCTACAAAGACCCAACCAACTCTGAGGACAATGGCTCAGGTCCTTTCTGAGGAGGCTGCAGCAGTGAAGAAACAGCATCAGGCCACATGCCAGGATGTTAGAGATGGCCTCGTGAGATTTAGGCCAGAATCCAAAGTGGACTCTTGGAACATCATGATATTCATCAGATTAAAAAGATAAAGTTTTATCCCGAGGGCTAGAAGAGATTTAAGGATACCCGTTGTTGGGAAGTCTAGAGATTCTGGAAGTATGATTTCTCCATGGATTTCTGTGCAAAGAAACTGCTGGTAGCAAGACGACCTTTAAACCTGTTAAATAGAACATGCACAACCTTGGAAAAGAACTGCAGGTGTGCAGTGTGAACCTGTAATGCCAGTCTGTGTGGCCGAGTTAAAGGACCAGAATTAAAATTAGCCTTTGCTACATATCAGACCCTGTCTAAAATGGAAAAAAGGATTGGGACGTAGCTCTCTTTGTGCTCACCTAGCATACATAGAACCCTGAGCACCACACACACCAAGTATGGTGACTCCCTCCTAAGATCCTCAAACTTACAGGTAGAGGAAAGAGAGTCAGACGTCCTAGATAATCCCAGGCTACATTGTGAGCTTGAGGCCAGCCTGAATTATATAAGACCTGTCCAACAACAGAGGAGGAGGAGGAAGAGGAGGAAGAGGAGGAGGAAGAGGAGGAGGAGGAAAAGGAAGAAGAAGAGGAGGAGGAGGAAGAAGAAGAGGAGGAGAAAGAGGAAGAAGAGGGGGAAGAGGAAGAAGAGGATGAAGAGGAGGATGAAGAGGAGAAGGAGGAAGAAGAGGAAGAGAGGGAGGAAGTTGAAGAAAAGAGAAACAGTGACATGACTGAGTGAATAAAAGCACTTGCTACCAAGCCTGAGGATCTGAGTTCAATTCCCAGAACCCACACAGTAGGAGAGAACCAACTCCTCCTGCAAGTTGCCATGGGCCCATGCAACAAATAAATATAAAATCAATTTGAAATGAAGTTAAATTTCAAGCAAAGAAGAAAACTGAATGTATTGGGAACTTGTAGCACTTTCACGAGTGGGGAAGCGTGAAAAAAAAATGATAGGAAAGATTCTTTTAGACAGATCCAGAAAATACATGCATAAAGACATTAAAAATTGAATGTTCAGCTGGACATGGTAGTGCACACCTTTAATCCCAGCACTCAGGAGGCAGAAGCAGGTGGATCTCTTGAGTTCGAGCCCAGCCAGGTCTATAGAGTGAGTTCCAGAACAACCAAGGCTACACAGAGAAAACTTGCCTCAATAAACAAAACAAAACAAAAAAAATCCATGTTCTGGGCTAGAGAAATGGCTCAGCAGTTAAGAGCACTGTTGCTCTTACAGGGGATCCATTTTCAATTCTCAGCACCCACGTGGTGTCTCACAACCATCTATGTAAAGAAACACCATGCCTGCTCAAGGTAGAGTGCCTGCTTAGCATGTGTGGGACAAAACTAAAAACGTTAACACTAACATCTCTAGGCTTAGAGCATGTTCCTAGCATACTTATTTATGTGGCAAGGTCTTGCTAATATTTGCATTGAGAGTCAGAAAATCTTTTCATATACCAAAAGAAATGATCATGCCTTCTGTTAGTAACTATAATTATCAATTATTCTGTTATATTTAATATTAGGAATCCAGGAAAGATTCTGAAGCTTGAGTAAAGACTGTGGGTCTCTATGTAGGAGACAAGAAAATTTATAACACTGTAGGTCAGACATTCACAGAATTCTATAACGTAGTGTGCATGTGCAAGTATATAAGTGTATGTGAGAATGCAGGCACATGGCCGCCACCATGTGTGTGCATAGGTCAGAGGACAGCCACATGTCAGCCTCACCTTCCACCTTGTTCTTTCTGGTTTTGCTTGATGCTGTGTATGCCAAGCTAGCTGGTCCACACACTTCTGAGTCCAGGATTCCTGTCTCTGCTTACCTTCTTGCAGTACAACCACAAGATGACAAATGTGAGCTACCATGTTCTGCTTTGTGTGAGTTCTGGGTATTCAAATACAGGTGTTTACCCATTAAGCCATGTCTCCAACCCTTAAAGTTGTGCAGTGTTCTCCACATTCAAGATAAAGAAGCCCAGACAACTAGCTCACTGAGTTCACATAGCTGTTAAAGAGCAGAGCTGGAGTCTACTGCCAGGCTGTTTTATAGACAGGATCTTCTGCCTTGTCTTGATCTTCTGGTCCACTTGCCTCTGCCTTCTGACTTCTGAGACTTCAGGTGTGTGCACTGCACTGGTTCTGGCCTGCACCCCAGCCTCAGAGGTAGTTTTGGGGGTGTGTTGTTGTTTATGAGAGTCGCTCTGAAGGTCTCAATTCTAAATGAGGAGCCTGTCATTGTTAGCTGATTGCCTGTGAGCCTGTACTCGTGAAGTGAGTGACTTGGAGTGGTGGTTCATAAAGCTCGCTGGGTCTGAGGCCTGGCTCCGCCACAGGCTCGCTGTAAGTTTAACTGTTCTAAAACCCTATTAGATAGTTAATTATCAAAATCACTTCCATTATTATTATCTCTACCTATGGCAGTGTCTTTTTGACACTGTTATTCTCAAACCTCTGATACTCACTTGTGTGTTCTACTGAAAAGAATAAATAGCTACACTGAGAAGGCCAAGCACCATTGGATGAGCAGGTCATGGTGTTAAACCAGCAGCTACCATCATGCCATGGAGAAACAGCAGGAAGTGCATTTGTTTCAAGGTATGTGTGTTGTGGAAAACCTTCAGAAGTTACTGAGCTTCCAGAGAATGGGCCGCACTGCCTTGCATGGTGTAGGCTTCTGTGGCTGGAGGGTGTGTTATGAGGGTGTATGTGACTAAGGACTAATACAGAGCAGGAGAATTCCCTTCAGTCCTCATAACGTAAGAGGATGGAGATAGAGATAACTGTGAGGATAGAGATAAAGAGGACGCACAGGAGGGAGTTATGTTAAGTGTTGTTTCACACTTAAGCAGGGCACAGGAAACTAATGCCGAATGAGCTCACTTAAAAATTTGATTTAGAAAGTTTAACTTGGGGCTAAGGAGATGAGGAGATGTAAACAAGACCACTGAGGCCACCATCTGGCCAGTCCAGCTGTGTGTGTGATCTCCAGGTTCAGATGAGGCTGAAGAAGTAAAGAGGAGAGCTGGAGAGTTGCTTGAGCTTCAGGGATGGCTCAGTGGTTAGAGCACTGGCTGGTCTTCTGGAGGACTGGGGTTTGAGTCCCAGCACCCACATGGCATCTCACAAGGATGTGTAACTCCCGTCCCAGTAAATCTGGTGCCCTCTTCTGACCTCCATGGGTACTGCACACACATAATATACAGATATATATGCAGGCAGAGCACCCACACACATAAAGTAAAAATATTGTAAAAACTAAACCTTTCAAAAAATGAGCCATAGTATTAAGACACCCAACTACTACCTCTAGCCTTAACATGCATCCATGTGCCCCACCACATGAACATCCATGTGTGTACACACGCAAACACAGAGTTAAAAACATAACTAAATAAAACATAGTCAAACTCATCCAAGAAGAAAGAAAGTAAGTGTTTTTTACCAGAAACTGTTTGTTTGGTGTCCTGCTTTGGTTTTTATTGCTGTGGTAAAACACTTGGTGAGCAAAGAGTTTATTTCAACTTACAGGTTACAGTCCATGGTTGAGGGAATCCAAAGCAGGAACCCAAGGCAGGAACCTGGAGGCAGGAATGGAAGCAGAGAACGCTTCTTCCTGGACTGCTCCCAGGCTCATTGTTGAGCTAGCTTTCTTAGGCAGCCCAGGAAGCATGTGTCCTCTTGTTAGCTAGTTATCAGCTCAGCTCAGCTCAGGCTTCATCAGAGCAGCTACTGCATGGGGAGTTCCTGGCTAGGTACTGCACTGAGGGGTTGAACCCTCTCATTTTGTGGTTTTTGTTTGTTTTTGGTTTTTGGTTTTGGTTTTTTGGTTGGTTGGTTTTTGGTTTTTGGTTTGTTTGTTGTTGTTGTTTTTTTTTTTTTTTTTTTTTTTTTTTTTCTTTTAAACTGGGAGCCAAAGACTTCCTAGTGCCATATATTTGCAGACTTAAAAACTTCCAGTCCTAGGCTCGGTTGTAGCTCAGTGGTAGAGTGCTTCCTCGAATGTGAGAGGCCCTGGGGTCCAGCACCAGGCTCAGGGTGGGGACACTCCATGTTTCCCAGCACTTGTCAGGCAGGGACAAGAGGACTGCCCGTGTCCAAGGCCAACACGCCTTACGTAGTGAGTTCCATACTGGCCAGAGCTTCATACAGAGAAAACAAAAGCAGAAAATACCCAAGGCATGTGCTTTAAATATGGAAAAAAAAAAAAAAAAAAAAAACAGGATTAGCAAGATTTCTCAGTTGAAGGAGCCTCTTGCCAGGCCTGATTTAAGTTCTGTCTCCAGGACCCAATGATGGAAAGAAAAAACCTACTCTAGCAAGTCGTCCTTTGACACCTATATGAGCACTGTGGTGTGCACATGACCACACAAACAAAATACAGTTTAAAAATACTTCAATGCTGAAAATCCAGTTTCCAGTGGGTTTTTCCCAGGAAGCTTTTGTCTTTTATATTTTATTTCTCTTGTTGAAGACTTTTTTCTTCATATTACATCAGTTTGTACTTCAAATTATGATTTCATATTTTTACCTTCTTTAAATAACCAGTAAAGAAACTTTTAGATGTATTCTATTAAATACTTGTGATTTTCAGTCTTAAAATATCTCTTCCACCTTTTAATAGTCAGCAGTATCTCAGGATCTCTGTCTTCTTGCAGTTTCCGAACTCACTAGATGTAAGTGGCCGGTCATTCCCTGTGGCTGTGGCTGTGGCTGTGGCTGTGGCTGTGGCTGTGCCTGTCTTCTGTAGGTGACAATGACACTTTTTCCAGTTGCACAGAGGTGGTGTTGTACTGTTACCTGCATTTTTTCACCTTTTCTGCTTACGACCAGTGGCATGCTGACTATAGACTCATAAGCTCAGCTCTCCCTGATCATCCTGTGGGACAGACTCTGAGCCCTCCTGGAAGTGTCCCCAGCTCCTAGCTCCACACCACGCCTACTGCCAGGGCCCTCTTGGCGCCATTAGCATGGCTTGGCTTACATTTCAGTCCTGTGTGCTATAGTGAGGGCTTTGCATAGGTCTCCGCGTTCTGTCATATGAAGTCCACGGTGACAAGGCACTGTCAAAACCACTACAAAAGGGAAAGAGGTTTAAAAGGCTCAACCATCAGAGATAGACAAGGGGCTCAATTAAAAAAATAGTAATGTAAAAACTGAATTGAATAAAGGCCATCGTGGATACAGAGTCAAGGTGACTGTCATTCAAGATGGCTGATTTAACCGGCTACAGGAACCACACAGGATATATAATAATACATTGTACTTGGTGGGTAAGGATGTGGGGGAGGGGCGGTTCCAAACAGCTTAGGAGGACAAGGAATATATGACCAAAATTTGTATGGAAAAAAAAAAGATAAAAAAGAATTGGGCTATAAATAACCTTTTATAACAAATGTAAGATTTTCTTCGTGTTATTTGTCTGGGGTTTTGTGAACATGGGTATATATGAGCTTGCTATGGCAAGGTTGCAAATATCAGAGGGTACATCTGCCATGTGCATCCCAGAGATGGAACTCAGGTGTCTGGGCTCATCTGCTCACCTTTAGTGCCTGAGCCATCTCTCTGGCCCAGTTTAGTCTAATCCACAAGATTCTCAAAGTGAATGCAAGGAAATACTAATGCAGTGCACTGTTTACACGACGTCTGTAAAGCTTGTGAATGGGTAGATTCCTGAACAACTTTAAGGTGTGGTTTGGTTCTATTGCCATCAAAGTTTTAACCAAATGATCTTTTTTTAAAAATGAGAGAACAGAGTTAGGCAGGTAAGGAATTGGGGGGTAGGTTCTGAGAAGAGAGAGAGAAAAACCATGATTAAAATTTGTGTGAAAAATGTTTTAGATTAAAAAGAATTGAACTAGGAAAATGGCTGAACGAGGAAAGGCACTTGCCACCAAGCCTGACAACTGGAGTTCAACCTGGAGCCCACATGGAGGAAGGAGAGAACTGATACCTGAGTGCACCTCCATACACACCACACACACACACACACACACACAACACACACAACACACACAACTAAATGTAATAATTTTCAAATGTTGAATCTTTATGAAACGATACATCCAGAAATTTTGACATTCCTAAATACACAAAAATTTATGTAATTATATGTGTGTATGTGTGTATATATGTATATGTATGTATACATATGTATATATATTTATAATTTTGTTCAACTATTTATGTCCATCTTCACATTATTCCTCTGCCATGTCTAGAGTCACTTTTGAGTCATTTCCATGATGGGACTGTAAGAGAGCTTTAAGACAGAGACTGTCCAGCACAAACCAGAAAATAGGGGCAAGCTCGCAGGGTGCTATCCATCTGTAGAGGCAGCTCGAGATTCAAGTGTCCTTACTCTGAAGCACCTAATTGATTTCCAAGTAGACAGTGATCTGGTCTGTGAATGGTTTCTAGAAAAGTAACTCACTATGTTTCTTCCTGCTTGTGAAATGTGTTCCGTGTCCCTTAAAATAAATAAAGCTTTGGCATTGCTTAACTTTGCCAAATGCCTACCTGTTCATGGTTAGGGCAGCTACACAACCTTAATGCTTTTAAGGTCTCCAAGCCGTGTGGGCTGGGGCGTGGGTCAGCAAGAGAATGCTCACATACCATCTATGAGGTCGAGAGTCTCAGTTGGAACCTTACTCCTTTTTATTTTAAAACCTTGAAAACCCTGCTTCTGAAAAGAATAAATGAAAACCACAAATAAATTGTTGGATGAATGAGTTCCTGAAAGAAGTCATAGCTTAATGTTCAGTCTTTTGTGAGTTGGAGTATAAAAGTGGTTGCTATCCTTGACTGTTAAGCGTTCACAGCGTTCCTGCTGCCGGCCTGCACGGGCAGCTCCGTGGACTGAGCAGCTCCCAAGTGTCACTCACACAATTATTTCGCCAGCTCTTGTCCCTGGTTATTTGGTGTTTTTGCAGCTCATACTCCAGCTACAGTAACTGATTAAAAAAAAACAACTGATGTTAAGACATTTGATATCCAAAAGGCTGCCTCATTCCTACAGGAAGATAATACAGACCTCCTTAAGGAGACAGACTGTACAGCTATGTATGCTTGTTGCTAGAGGTTATAATAATTTAATGTGAAAACTCTTTGTTCTTTGTGCTGTCCTTATTGGTGAGCATTCCATTTCAGCAAATGTACACTGCGCCTTTAGCTCGGCTCTTCCAGTCGTACCTTACCCCACGGTAGCCTTCAGTCATCTGTCTTGCATTTTTCAGGTTTTGAAACTAAAGAGAATTTAGGATTTACAGGAGTGGCATCGTTGGCTCTGCAGTGATGAAAATGTAGTTGTAATTATAAATTTAAAGTAATTTTGAAAGAAGAGTTGGTTACAAGGTAAGGTTAAACAAGAGTAAATGATTTATGGGCATTTTATAATGGCAGTCTTCATTTTAAGCTACAATGTAAAGTGCTTTATTCTGAGATTAGGTATTGTGGCAGAAGCTAACACTGCCTTTTCTATTGCGGTGCCGGAATACAACCTCTTTCTTTCTGCACTAACAAGACTGCTCCACCACCACAGCCCACTCTAAGTAATTAAATCAATCCTTTGTACTTACCGTATTCTCCTCTAGTGACGGTACTAGATCTGATTATATGCTTCATGCATATTCAAAGTACCGCGCTGACAGCTCTTTAATGAGCTCTTACTTAATCAGTATGAACAATGTTCATCTTGTTCTTTTCTTCCTCGTGCATTAGAGCTAGGAACAGTTGGGAAAAATGAAACATCCAGCATTCATTTGAAAAATATATTGTACTTTGAAAAGTGTCTAAGCGGAGGAAGTTGCATTCTGCCCTTTAAAAGTCTGATGGACAAATTGGATTACTAGTATTGGATTAAATAACAAATGGTTAGAGGAGAAATGAGAAAAGCTCACTGTGATCAGAGGCTTTAATATTTTTTGTTGCTTATAAAGCTAAAGGGGTCTTTAACCAGTTATTAAAGTCAGGATTAATTTGTAATGGTTCAACTTACTGGCTTTTAAAAGCTTTTAAATTTAAAAAATTTTAAATCCCTATAAACAATAGTGTACTGATATGTTAGAAGAAACTTTAATTTTTTTATTAGGCAGAGTGTATATTTCTATCACTGTATACTACCTCAGATAAGGACTAATGATACAGAATGGTTTTTTTTTTCCAGTGAATAGAAGTAAGCTGTATAGTGATGTGTAAATGTATCTATAAATATTGTTAGGTTTATTTCCTTTTGAAACATGGGGGGGTTATTATTATTTATTTCCTAACAATTACATTGGTATCTTTGATTCTTACCTAGAAATATAGATATGCATTAACAAGAAAATCACACAGTTCCACATCAATATTGTTAAACGTAG
Source organism: Arvicanthis niloticus (assembly GCF_011762505.2). Taxonomy (NCBI): domain Eukaryota; kingdom Metazoa; phylum Chordata; class Mammalia; order Rodentia; family Muridae; genus Arvicanthis; species Arvicanthis niloticus. The sequence goes on from NC_047664.1 coordinate 20,859,767, forward strand.
GAAGCAGGGTTCCATTGAGGAAAATGATGTTAATGTAAGAGTAGGCTGGCCGCTTCTTGTATTGCCTGAAAGCTTCAATTATAGGTTAAGTTAAACTCAAAACAAAGTTTTCATATATCTGTATCTTTAGAAGCCACTTGAATTATGAACACAAGAATTGGATCTTTAATCAGAAAATGAGGTATCTTAAATCTACACGTATTAATATTGCACACATGTGTCAGTTCACTGATCAAAACGCTTCCACCGGGGTACATTTGGCCTTTTTCCAAACTGCAAGCTTTTTCTCAGCTTTTTCTTTTTACTCTTTCTTCTTTTGTTGCTTCCCAGGGATTTGTGCCTATCGCAGCCTGTGTCACATGACGAGTGTCAAGACATCACATGGTCCAAACTGAATACAAAACCAGCTACCCTAAAGGAAAGATGAAAAGTACTGTAAAACAATAAAGACTTTTTTTGAGTCTCTGAAAGAGTATCTTAGGCCGTCACACGTTGAGGTCTAACAACTCGAAATGACCAGTACCTCATCACTGTGCTTCCTGATGACAGGCAGCATCCTGAAGCTCATAAATTTTCCATAATTTATAAAATAAATATTTAGTCAACATGACAAAATACACAATAGGTTATTTATATAATATCATCTCACTAAAGTGGAAAGAAGTCTGTCTGTAGACAGAGGGTATGTGTGTGTTTAACGGGCATGGCAGTCTGTGCCTGAGAAGAAGGCATGTCTGGGACAGGGCCTACTTCTGAAGGAAGTTCTGAAGTGAGGAGACTGAGGTGCTAATATTAGACTCTTTAAAGACAGTGAGACCTCTGTGTTGTTTGAAATGTTTAAATAAACTCAATGTCTTCAATTTGTAAATGGAACTATCACTTAAGAAAATGTACAGAACAGTCTTTTCAGGGATATTCAATTAGACCTTTAAGTTTATCCTATGAATGTTGTGCAGAAATTGAACTGTTAATATTAAGTAATGGGTTAGCAAAGCAACAAAATAACCATAGATAAAACTTGGAAGAGAAAAAAAAGGGAAAGGATTGCAAATCTGACCTGGTATAATTTGAAAGGTGTTTTCCTTCACTACACATGCAACTTGCATGTTGCTGTATATGACCGGGATCAAGGGGTATGTGCTACAACCGCAGTCCTGTGTGGGGAGCAAAGGCAAAGCTGACTGTAAAGTGCCTCTGGGCTGGAGTTCCTTCACAAGCCAGATGTTAGAGTGTCTCTTTAATGAAATTTCAAAAAATACTCTCTTCACTGTGATGATGTTTTCCACAGAGAGCTGTGTGTCTTTCTTGTAGTCTTGTTGTTTACAGTACACTTAATGAAGTGTAAGTAGTTTATATTTTAGCGTCAATGAGCCCTTGTGGTACACACACATAAGGTATTTTACTTTCCAGGAGGAAAACAAGAGGTTGTTAAAAGTAAAAACTTTCACAGCGTCTCTGGGCTTCTCTGGTCTCCCTGCTAGCCTGAACAATGCTCATAATATTTTTTATTAAATCAAGACCATATGCCTGTCAGCACTCTGCATTCCTCACTGAAACATAATAGCAAGTCAGCCTCTGGGAGGGTTTAGAAGGTGAGCCTTCTGTTTAAGGTGCTTGGTGTTAGTGTGTTCCACAGGTAGGTTCAGAGGACTAGAGCTCAGGCTGCATGCGTACCAGCTCTGGAAGACCAGCTTCTGAGTTTTTAAATACTGCTCTGTTTCAGGCCTGGAACTGAGTCTTGTAAGCAGTTTGGAGCACCTTAAATATTTTCCAAGTGATGAAGTTGTGCTGAACTGGTTTTTGGCTTGCAGGGTGTCACATAACACTGCTCTTTGTGATCTGCAGGAAGGAACACGGAAGAAGAGGAGGCTATGATGCAGGAATGGTTCATGCTAGTTAATAAGAAAAACGCCTTAATAAGGAGGATGAACCAGCTCTCCCTCCTGTGAGTACCCAGCCTTCCACTAGCCAGTCTGGGCTTCTGTCAGGGCCTTCTTTAGGGTTTGATATTTACTAAGCTTAATTTTTTCCCTTTCCTTAGAAAGTCAGTATATAAAAATATTCATCTGAGCAGTAAGAATTTGCAGATGGACTGATAGACACTGGGGAAATGTGGTTTTTAAAGTCATGAAATAGGGAGCAATTTTTGAGTATAAAGTATTTTTAAATTTTTATTTACTATTGTATGTGTGTGTGTATATGTGTGTGCATGTGTGTATGTGTGGTGTGGTGTGTGTGTATGTGTGTGTGTGTGTGTGTGTGTGTGTGTGTGTGTGTGCATGTACATGAGTGCACACTACTGTGGCAGTATGGAGACCAGAAGACAAACTGTGGAGATAATTTTCTTTCTCCACTTTATTTGTGAGTTCTGGAAAACAAATTCAGGTCGTCAGGCTCAAGGCAGGGACCCTCGGCACCTTTTCAACAGCTCCCAGTCTTGTTTGAGAAATAAATCCCTTGTGCAGAAGAGGATTAGCTTTTACTTGAGGTTAGAGGAAACCCCCCCCCCCCCAAAAGTAAAACTCAAGTTTGTTTTTAAAAGTCTAAGTTAAAAAATAAGAGTCTTTTGAAGACAAAGTACATTTATTATGTATAGGTGGTGTTAATATAAATTCTGGGATAAGAAATTAATTACCTAGCGGTGGCCTTACTCTAAGTATAGTGAGTAAAGTTTATGGAGACAAGTCCATATACAAGTATCTGAGCCTTTAATTCACTGGAGGGATTAATGTTCACCCCTATATACTCATTAGCTGGTGTTCCTGTAGTATACCAGTATTGTGGGCCAGCTTACCATGTCTTTATTTGGATGTAAAACCCTAAGTTTACCATTTTTTCCTTGCCTGAACCTGATGAAAACCTGGACTTGTCTGTGTTTTCACTTTTCACTGAGTTCACTCATTTGTGTTTCTTCGTTTCACGTGAGGTTTTCAGGAAAAGAGTATTGTGAACTATAACAATTTACCACAGAGCCTTATACCTGGCACTTAATACAAGCAACATTTAAGAGTGCAACTGCTTACCTTAAAAGTGTCCCTTTGCCATTCTGAATGGAAGGAGTAAAATAACACTACTAAGCATTGAACTGAGGGAGGTTTGGGGTCTGTATATCATTTGTTTAGAGTGGCTTAAAGTTAAATAGCAAGTCAGTTATGACTCCTAAAATCAATGTGAACTCAGGAGGTTTTTTTAAGGGTTTAATGATTTAGTAATTAGCATATTGATGAACTTTTTACCACTTGCCTAGGGAAAAAGAACATGACTTAGAACGAAGGTATGAGCTGCTGAACCGGGAGCTGCGGGCCATGCTAGCCATTGAAGGTAAGAGCCTGGTGAGCTGGGCCATGCTGGCCATTGGGGTAAGAACCTGGTGAGCTGGGCATGCTAGCTAGCCATTGAGGTAAGAGCCTGGTGAGCTGGGCCATGCTAGCCATTGGGGTAAGAGCCTGGTGAGCTGGGCATGCTAGCTAGCCATTGAGGCAAGAGCCTGGTGAGCTGGGCATGCTAGCTAGCCATTGAGGTAAGAGCCTGGTGAGGGCTGTGAGGTGCCAGCTGTCAATGGGATTTAAAGTGTTTTGGTTTAACTAGGTCAGTTCTGTTCTGTACCTACAGAAATTGCATATGTGCCTTAAAGACAGAAAACAGTATCCAGAAACTAACTTATAGAGTTAATTTAGGTAGCTAATCACTGTGTTTACTATTAACAGAACTTAACTTTTGCGTCAGTAAGAATAAATTTCCATAAAACATAAAATGTATGAGGTAATTGATTTTTAGCTACATTTTTATATGCATTTTAGAGTTGTTTCCATTGGGGAATTTCAATAAAGATTCATTGTGTTGATTACTTATGATTAGGATACTGTTGTTCTGTTCTGTTTTTCTTTGCTTTGTTTTTAGGCAGGGTCTCCCTCTTTATCCCAGATTGGCCTACAGCCTAGCCTAGAACTCAGTATTGTAGCCCAGCGTGGTTGCCATCTCATGGAAGTCCCCCAGCCTCAGCTTCCCAAGTGCTGGGATTCCAGGAGTCAGCCACCACACCCAGCCCGTTATGCTTCTTCAATATTTGGGCAGTGATTGGTATAAGAGAAAATTAAATACTTGCACACTTTTTCTAAGTCATTGGATGGTATAGCAATCCTATGCATAGTTCAGGTTGTATGGGACCATCAGCTAGCTCGGGTTTAGCATTTACTGTATTTTTTTAAGTTCTGAAGTGTTTTATAATGCTCTTCTTATATCTCTTGTTAAAAATGCCTTATAGTTCAAAGATTTTTGCTTAAAAGCTAATCCTTTGGGCTCTGTAAAATAGATCTTTTGTCTAATCAATGCAAATTGATTTTCCTGTTCTATATTGACCTCTTAACCCATTGACTGTCCGTGGTAATTTCGTTTTCACCTGATAAGGTACCTGATCCATAAGTCAATTCTAATTAGTTCAGAAACTAGAAATTTAAGTTTGTAAGTGAAAGCCAAGTGAAGACTTACATTCTTAAAATATTTCACAATATATTGCTTTAAAATAAGGCCTATTTTTCAGTGACCTTGTATGTTGTAGAAGCTTTACTTTAATTACTTTTCTATCTATAATCTCATTTGATAATATCACTGATAACATTTGTATATCTTCATTTTAAAACTCAATTTACTTTGCTTTTAAAGGCTTCACTTAGCTAATTGCCTTCAAATGGCTAAATGTGTCAAATACCATTGATAACTATTAAATTTTTCAAAATTATTTTAGAATGTTTATGAAATTTGCCACTGCAATAAAATGCACAAGTACGTGAAATGGTACTTTTCCTTTAGATATAATTTTTCTAGTTATAGTATATTTTTTTAAAAAGAGACCAGAAAGCTAAATAGTTGAAAAGTAGATGCAGCAGTTACTATATAAGTAGGATATATGTATAATGTATCTGTATATAATATATAACTCATTATACAGTATATTCATTATACATTACACTCAATGTAAAGTAGTCTTAATTTGTTTTTATATCCATCTTCTTCTGTATAGAAAGATAAATTGTCCCTAAAATACAGCTTTATACAGTATAATTGGCTTTTAGGGCAGAGATGATATACTGTTTTTATTCCCCAAACCAGTATTATTACTAAATATGCATTTTATAACACCCTTACACATGGAAAATATCCCAGTTTCATTGGCCATCTGTATGTGTAGGCTTAGAGTCTACCATTTGTTCTGCCTTAGGTTCTTACACATAGAGAGGAGCAGTGAAAGCCAATTTTAAGAAACTTTAAATGTAACTATTAGTCTTTTCCTCCCCTCCACATCCTTTCCTCTCCAACACGCAAGCATTTTAAATTGCATTGTTCTGTATGAAACTGTGCTTCAAGTCTGTGTCAGTTTCCCATTAAGAGAAAAGGGGGAGTCTTGAGGAAAAGAACAGCCTGTTGATTGCAGACAGAGGCGCTTAGAGAGATGCCTGACTCAGTAGGATAGGGCTGCCCTCAGCATGCACATGTGAACTTCAGCAGCCTTTTCAGACCCTGGAGCAAAACATGGGAAGAGACAGCAATGGCCCTATGTTGTTTTCCTTTATTTAAAAATACACTGTCTTCTCCCAGTGTGCTCTCCTTAGCTATAGTTATAAACCAAAACCTTCCCAAGTCACTTGTGCTCAGGGCATGTGCCAGCAGGGAATAACAATAGCCATAGCACACGGAAAGAACTGTTTATGGTGGGAGAGCAAACAATTATGATATAATAATAATAATAATCTCGATTGTTCACCCTTCCTTCTGAGAGCCCAGCATCACCCTCCCTCCTCCCTGCGCCATCCTTGTGGTTGCCCCTCTCCTGAGGTCAACCGCAGGGCGCCCTCAAGCTAACAAACACCTTGCTGATACTTTTCTATAGTTTTTGTAGTTGTTGTTCCAGATTATTTAGTGCTCCCTCAGGAAAGACAAAGTCATTTCTGCACACATTGGGGTGGGCTTTTTAGAGAGGGGCATGTTCATTTTCTGCACAAGAAATGGATCTTCTCTAAGATTCTACATCTTGATTCATTCTTGGCTTAGAGTTTGAAGTGGGTGCTCTTCTAAAGGGATTTATGCATAGTTCACTATTTTTGTAGTTATGGTTTATATGATAAGCTTTTTATATTTAAAATCAATATGTAATCCTGTGGAGGAGCTTATCCCCTAAAACCCCATTTGTAAATCTATTTTAGCTTTGTTACACAGCACAGCCACAGTCTTCCATGGATTGATTAGGCTCCACAGTGGAATCCTATCAATGGCCTGTTCTGATGATGAGGCAAACTCTTTCAGGATTGCTAGTTGACTGGAACTAAAGATAAGGCTTGACTGCAATCTCCCAATGTGTGCTTTACAAAACTAGCCTTAATTTTCATCAAAGTGCCAGGCTTATTTACAGTGGCAAGTCTGAAGGTTTCTACCAGAACTTTAGATCTTTCTGTTCAAGTGTTTATACGTATTTTTCTTGCCCCCCCCCCTTTCCCATTAATTATCAACTCCAGCAGATAAACTGAATCAGAGCATGAACAATTAGCCCGATATATGAAAAAGAGGTTTTTTCAAATTAACAAACAACCCAGTTGAGATGGACATAAACAAAATCTTTTTATTTCAACACTTTGGCTCAAATGCTGCGTCAAAACGTAATCCTATTTGTTGTGAGAAGATATGACTTCTGTACCAAAAGTACACTGGGATCTTTAAATTAATCAGAACCCACTCTGTAGTCTGTCCAAGCTAAAGTCAGTTCAGCTAGCCAGTTGGCTGTGACTGGTGCAGCAGCTGAGCAGTCCTCCCCTTGAGTTTATATCGAGGTAATTCATAAACTACATGTGACATATCCAGGTGAAGCTATTTAAAAGGATCGTAAATTTAAGCTTGAGCATACTTGTTAATCTTGATAAATTTAGAATGTAATATTTTTTAAATGATCAAAATAGTTTACTAATTTCTCAATTGGTGTTCGGCTATATATAATTTTAATATATAAGTATATATATGCAGTATAAAATAATTCCTTCCTACCACGAGAAACAAAAGTGTAGGTTTGCTAAGATAAAATCTATTTATCACACATAGGTATTTACAGTAATGACAGTTAACAGCAGCAAAAATCCACCAATTTTATTGCAGTATTTTAAATTCTGATGTCAGTTAACTTTGACTCTAAAAATGTTTTTTTTAAAAAAAGCTACCTAAATTTTTTTCAGTTTTAAATGTTTTTTCAATTATGGGAGATGTTATTGAGATAGGAAAAATGAGACATAAAAATATTCAATTTTTCATGGATTACATATTGTTAAATTTTAATTTGCCAATGTTAATGAAATCCTGGCATTTTAAATAATTAAATAAAGCCTTTTTAAGTAGTCAAGTTCAGAGGAGTGATTCAGTAAGAATTATGTATTTGTTGTTATTTTTTTCTCGGTTTAAATTTTTAATTTAGATTTTTCTGTATGATGGAGAAAATGTGCTTTCTGGTTGTTAAATTACCAAAATATCTTAAAGCAAAGAATTGTAAATCTTATACCTGTAATCAGAATTTTTTATTCATTAAAACTACTAATTTAATAATTACAAAATTCATTCATTTTTTAGAATCTTTTCTAAATTAATATTTCAAGAACTACAGTGACTATTAAACTAAAACTGTCTATCTTAAGAATCCTTACAGTCACAAAGCCTGTTACCTCACTTGCTCTGGAGAGTAAGACCTACTTAAGAACAAGAACAGATTAGAATATTTCCAACATTCCTGTGTCCTTAGTCACTTGGGTCCAGAGAGCAAAGCATCATAGGTTTTGGCTTCTCTGCACTTCTCTTATTGTTAAAGTTTCCTTCTTCCTTTCCATGCTGTAGGATATTTTACCCTTTAAATGAGGGCATAATCATAATCAGGCATTGAATATCTTCGTGTTTGTAATGTTTTGTATGGAATGTGGATCATTAGCATGGTGTGTGTAATGTGTGTATTTTTGTGTCTGAGTTTATAAAAGGAGCAGTGATAAAACTGAGTTACCGCTCAGCTGTCTCCAGCTTCACTAACCTTTACTGCATGACGGTGCATCTAATTTTTAATTCGTAAATACAAGATAGCATTCCGTGTGGCACCATTTGCCTTCATAGAGCTGCTGAGCAGTTTGCGGTCTTGAATAAATTTCGCTTTGGAGGGGGGAGGGATTTGAACCAGCACATTCTTGTGTGGTTTGTGAAGATTCACATGGTAACCAGCATAAGCATTGTTAGGTTTATCTGAATAAGCACCAGCCATGTGAGTTTTAACATGATTTCCCAGAGCAATGGAGAGAGAAGAGAGAACCCGAAGGATTGCACTTGTCTGGTTTTTGGAAAGTGTGTTTGCTGGGGGAGGGGGGCTGTAAGAGTCAGTGGCCAGGGTGCCTCCCCCCACACATCCTTAAAGCTGGTGTCCTGTTTCCCTCCAGGTTCTCATTTGTTCTGCTATCTCCCCATCATCTACTTCTTCTTTTCATTGTTTACCTTCCTAATGAGGGAGGCGGGGCAGACTGCGGCTTGATTGACAGCTACAAGCCCTTACAGTCTGGCCAGAGAGCAGTTGGCTTTGGTTTCAAAAGTGTTTTAAATGTTAGATTGTGGTCCTGTTTTATCAAGTGTAACTGCTGCTCATCTTAAGGAAATTATCAAAGCTGAAAAGGTTAGGTTATATATATATCACGGGGCACTAAAACTGGCAGAAAAATGGCCGCTCACCCATAGAAAAAGCACTGCCCAGCACATTTTCCGACCTTTTAACATGGGAGTTTGAAAAAGAAATATGTGGGGTTTTTTTCCCCTTTGCAAGAGTGCTTCGATTTGAAACCACCCAGCAAATGTCTCCAAAAGAAAACTGGCTGAGACGCTGTCGAGAGCTGCAGTGTAATACTGCAGAGCACATTTATTTTTTTACTTCAAAGAAAAATGCTAATTAGCCGATTCACTACTTTTAAAGTTATTGTGAAGCATATGGCGCCCAGTGTGAGATACATCCAACTGCTAAAATAGAGCGGGAAGGAAATTAGCGAAGAATGGGCTGTTTGGGGTGAGAGTGGGGGCGGGGAGGAGAGTAGGTTCTCAGGCAGATTCCCCAGCCCTTTCAGAAGGATTTTACCAGCCTTCTTTGCTTCCCCGCCTCCTCGTTTACCCACTCCCCCAGCCCCAAGCCCTGGGCCAACCTCTTCAGGACTCAGCTCCCCTCCCCCACTCTGCCTGAATTCAGGTGCCTGCCTTCCGCCTGGCCACTGACTCACACCTGGTTTCTAGCAGGCTCCTAACCTGCAGCACCAATAAGTATTTACAAAGTAGGGTTTAGGGCATGAAACCCTCACCCCCACAGTCAGACTTCTCCCAGCAAACAGTACCTAGCGGTCCCGTTAAGAAGGTTTGCTGAGATTTTAGGAAAATGAATTAGGCGGGAAGGGGAGGGCAGGTTGCGAGTGCTCTGAGCCCCTAAGGGTGGTAACTGGCTTCCCGCCCCATGCAGACTGGCAGAAGACCGAGGCCCAGAAGCGACGGGAACAGCTCCTGCTGGATGAACTAGTGGCCCTGGTGGACAAGCGAGACGCCCTTGTCAGGGACCTGGACGCCCAGGAGAAGCAGTGAGTGGGGCTGTGTGGTGTGGTCTAAGGGAAGCCACCGAGCAAGGGGACAAGAAGTTTATAGAAAGTTCATTTCGGGGATCTGAGAGGGCCGGTGCCTTTGTGCCCCTCTTGCCGCTAGGGATCCAGATAGTGTGGACTATGATGGGCGGCTCTCCCCTTCATGAGGAAAACTAATTCTGTCTTTCCTGTTTGTCTACCATCCAGAGCCGAAGAAGAAGATGAGCATCTGGAGCGAACTCTGGAGCAAAACAAAGGCAAGATGGCCAAGAAGGAGGAGAAGTGCGCTCTGCAGTAGCCTTGGACCAGACCTCGCCCAGCTCCTCAGTCTTAGGTCCCCAGGCCAGAAACAGACTGGTTGATTTAAAACTTTTTAACATTTTGTTTAACTGGATTGTACTTCTGGAACGCCCCCTCCCCACCAATTTCCTCTTCTCCAGATAATACAGAGCTCCAGATAGCTTTAAAGACTCTTTGTGAGTTAATCATGAAATCATTTTTGAAGTCCTGTGAAGTAGATTTGCACAGACACCTTGTGAATGATTGGTAATGAAGATGCTGAAGAAACTGTCCAGAGGGGGTGGGGAGGCTCCCTGGTCACTTTCCCTTCTGCTTTGGATGGGATGAGAATTTGAAATATGTTTGTTGTAGTATCGTTGGTAATAGCGAAATGACAGTGGGTGGGGGGCAAAGGGGAATAAGAAATGTCATGAATGGTTTTCCAATCCTGCCGTATGTGTAACACTGTTACTTAAATCTCATAGTTAGATCATATGCTGTGTATTGACGAAGCTGTGTTCCATTTGCCAGTGGGATTTTCTGCAGTTGTTTGCATTTCACATAAAGATAATAAAGTTCCTCTCTGCTCTCCTCAGAGGATGGCCCCTTAAGGTAGCGAGACAAACCTCCAGGTTTGAAAGGTGAACTGGGAGACCGGCTCTAATTGATGTGCAGCGGTTTACAAAGACAGTTCATCATCTAATAATGCGCCATCTTTTACTCTGAATAATTATTTATTACATCTTGCTTGGTTCCTACTTTTTGTTGGGGCTCAACATTGGCTCAAGAATGCTGTTAATATTTATTCTGTATTGAAAAAAGTCTGTCTTGGCACTACAAGTAAATATCCCATTACCTCTTCTCTAGCATAGTGCTGTGTGTTTTGTGAAAATGGTTATGTTTATTTATTACAATACTGAGTCATATATAAATTTTCAATAAAAGCAGAAACTTTCTTACCTTAAACCCTGCTGCTATTTATTTCCTTGCAATGAATACTTGAGTGGAGTTTGTGTATCCGTAAGACTTTCCATGTGGAACGCAGCCCAGGACACTGGACTGTGTTTGGAGCTGACATAGGTCCAGACGAGCTCTGAACACGCAGAATGCAAATTGCAAAGTCATTAGTCACATTCTTAGTGAGTGTAAACTGTCCTTTGGAAAGAATCGCCTCTCTGAAACAGTCCAGGAAATGTTCTAGTTCCACACCACTGGGGGGAAATGCATCGTGATGATTTTTTCCGAGTCCTATGTAGGAGAACTTCGTCCCACCATAACCAGCAAGTCTGTAGGTACTGAAATAAAAGGGAGCGGAGCGGGCTACGGTTGGGGGAGGGGTTGTGTGGATATATGCATTTGAGAGGGAGGAAAGAGAATTGTAGCAATTTCTATGCCACCGGTAAAAGTAGGCTCTTCTATATTGGATGTCCGAACAAAGAAAGCTCCTTCAACAAGTCCGGAAACTTAGAGAAAACACTGGCGTCTTCTTTAGCATTGCTCCTGCTCTGGCGCTCGCTCTCTCTCTCTCTCTCTCTCTCTCTCTCTCTCTCTCTCTCTCTCTCTCTCTCTCTCTCTCTCTCTCTCTCTCTCACACACACACACACACACACACACACACCGCAGGCACTCACTTCACTCAAAAAGTATGCTGCCATTTCCAATTATTCGTCTTTCAAAATGGTAAAAACTTGCCACAATTCCCTGATGGAAAAGAATTTTCTTCTTTTTCTTTCTGATGAAGTTATTGGAACTAAATGAAATCAGTCTTTGTCCTCTTTATGAGGGCAGAACAGCAAGTTGCTGCTCTCTGGGGAAAATTCGGAACCCAACCCAACCCAGGTAAACCGGTACTAGGAAATTCACCGCCCGGAGCATCCTGGGGCTCCGTTTAGGGTGGATTGGAGAAACCTTCCCTTTTCCAGGGGCCTCTCAGAAAGGCGCTTTCCCTTTCTCTCAAGCTACCCGAGACCTTCGAAGTGACAAAACTCCCCTAGCTTTGCTAGTGATTGGGGGCCCCTTCTGCTTGGTTCCCAGCCTCGTGGGGCTTCCCTCCGCAGCGCCCGAACGCCCCTCAGCGGCGGCGGAGCACAGACCGGGACTGTGGGATTGGGCCGCAGCCTGGGAGTCGCGTTGCCGCAGCTCAGCACAGTGCCCGGAGCCCGGCTCCTTAAGGCAAGCTAGAACCGAGCTGGCCAGCGGATGAAGATCTAGAAACCCGCTCAGTGTGAAGAGACAATGGGACAGGGCCGCGGGGGGGGAGGGGGGTGGGGGGGGGATGGGAGCGTTTATGGAGGGCGAGTGCAGAACTTTATCCTAGCCGGGAGTCCAAGCCCCTTCCCAGTCCCAAGTGTTTCCAGAGTCAGTGGGTGTGAGATCACTTAGATGCTGCACCCAGCCGATGGGCCTTAAACTGAGCCACCACCACCACCATCAGCCCTTCTCCAATGCTGTCCCTACTGTGCCTTTGAGAGAACCTTCGAAGCTTCTGGTCCAGTGTCCATGACCTGGACATTTGCCTAGCAAAAGCTGCCTCAATCCTCTGAGCTGAATTCAAGAAACTTCTCTTCTCTTCTCTTCTCTTCTCTTCTCTTCTCTTCTTCTCTTCTCTTCTCTTCTCTTCTCTTCTCTTCTCTTCTCTTCTCTTCTCTTCTCTTCTCTCTCTCTCTCTCTCTCTCTCTCTCTCTCTCTCTCTCTCTCTCTCTCTCTCTCTCTCCTCCCTTCCACCCCCCTCTTCTTTCTCCTTAATCCCAAGATTTTACAGGATGAGCATTAAGGAAATTCGCCTCCAATTTGGGATTAGATAAATAGTCTCATGGCCCAGGGGGGTCCGGTCCTTGTCACTAGATACCTCTCTCTCACTTCCCAGAGAATGAAGGGGGACAGCGTCAGGAACCCACACGGACTAGATCCTGCGCGGTGGGCCTTGGGGACCTCGCAGGAATATTCCTATGCGTACAGCCGCCCCACTTCGTCAAGCCTGACCCAGGCGAGGTTCTAAGACTGCCAACGAGCCTGCCCCGAAGAGGCCAGAGTAGCAGTTTTCTAGCCAGGAGTGCGCCCTGGGCCCCAGAGGGCCAACCCAGGCTCACAGCCGGGAGACCGGGACAGGGATGCCTTCAGTGAACTCCCCAGGACGTCAACGTTTTCCTGCCCGCCAAACTAGTGCACCGTAGCCTGCGCCTTTCCCCGGAACAGGGGGCAAGAGTGTATTTCGTTTCTTTCTTTTAAACTCAGGATGGTCCCGGTGGTTGAGCCTGACCGTCCGTCTGCCTTGGGGTCTACTCCTGGTAGGGACTGAGAGCTTAAGGTGTGTGCTCACTCGGGCCAGCGCTATCCTCTGCGCTGCTTCTTTTCTGCCTGCAGGTTTATCTGTCTCCCTCTCATTCCCCCCTTTCCCCGCGTTCTTTTATTCTGCTTTCTCTTTCTCTCGCTTTTGTGAATGGGCCGCGGTGTCTTTGTTCTGGAGAGAAGCGCCCGTGTCGCTGACTTTTGTGAACCAGAGAAGGATCTTGTAAAACCTCCTTTTCTCCTCCGTAGTCCCCCTCTCACACCCCTCCTTCCCTGCCCCTTTGATTAGATGTTCCCTCATCGTTCAAAAAAAAATGTAATTTCGTTAGTCTGGCGGCCACTTTCTTTGAACATTAGCTCGCTTTCAGCTCCAACTTCAATTAGAAGGAGTTGATTTTGAGAGACCAACAAAAGAACCGACCAAAGCCTTATTAAAGGTCCTAAGAAGATCTCTCGGTCCTTTGAGAAGCAGTTAAGGAAACAGTGTGCCCTCCGTCATATTCTGTTACCGTATTTTATTCGGACTCCAAAGAAAAGTGTCGCGTGGGGGAGGGGAGAAGCACTTTGATGAGCGGCAGTCGCGGCCCCTTTTCACTCAGCGGGCTCCCCCCTTCCTTCTGGTCGCCCCGCGCCCGGTCAGCGACCGAAGCGGACCGCACGGCCTGGGCATCGCGGTGCTCCTCTCTCCCTGGCTCTCGGCGGCTGCCGAATTCACCCACGCACATACTGTGGTTCAAACTTTTCACCCGCTTGTTGGGGTGAGAATGGGAGAAGATGAGGAGAAAGGACTAGCAAATGTAAACGTGGTCCCTAGTATTCAGTAGGAGTTGCCATGTAAAAAAAAAAAAAAAATGCCTTGTTCGGGGTTGGGCCGAAAATATTCTTTCCTCTCGCTTTGGAAAGTACACACAGGTAGACGATCTCAGCAAGTTTATTCGGCTGGAAACTAGGATCTGTCAGTACGAACAATCCGGGGAAATCGTTTCCAGGAGGCTCCTCCAGTAAGGTGTAGAAAATGAAGGGAGGGGAGTCGGAGTGTGTAGCCACATTTTCCACTAGACTGTCCCTTGTAGGTGGAGACGTGAAGACTGACAGAATGTGAAAAAGAAAGTTTTCTATCAAACCCATACGAGTGTGTGTGTGTGTGTGTGTGTGTGTGTGTGTGTGTGTGTGTGTGTGTGTGTGTCTGAGTTCCAACGGTTCGGAAGCTTTTAGGACTTGAGAACACCGTTGAGGGGACTGCCTGGGAGCCCCTGGAGGCGCTGAGCAGCTGGGGAGTGGCGGCGCCTCCCCTGCCCGTGCTCTTTCTGGGCGCGAGAGTCCCGGGGCGCCGCGGGGCGCCCTGCGCGCCAAGAGCTGCACCCCCACCCCCGGCTCCTCTCTGTAGCCCGCGCCCGCACGAGCCGCTGGTTGTGGGGAGCAGAGGAGGAGGCGCTGGGGCCCAGGTCACAGCGAGGAGTGCCAGGGGCCAGCACGCCCCGAGTCCACGGCCCGGGGAAGCCTGGAGCCCAAAGCGCGGCGGAGCCCGGCGACGCGCGCGAGCGAGCAGGAACTGGTTATCCGGCAGCTTGACGCCACTCCTCCGGAGCGCGGCCCGGGCGAGAGGAGGGCGGGGGCCCCGGGCGAGCCTTGGGACCCGGGGCCCCCTCTGCGCCTGCGACTCCAGCGCTGCCTTCACCCTTCTCGACTCGTTCTGAACGGAATTTACCACCCGAACCCCAGAGTTAGCGCGCGACCGGGGCGGGGCCGGCGCGCGGGGAGGGAGGGGGTGGGGGCGAGGGAGGGCGGGGGCGCGCGGAGGTAACCCCGGCTCGCGCTGCCATTGCCCGGCTCCCTGTCACTCAGTCCGCTCTAGGCCCCCTATTGGCGGCCGAGCCCCGTTACGCACTCGCCTCGCGTTCACATACCCGGGGAGGGCAGTAGAAAGGTGATCAATCTTCATCAGGCTACATTTCCAATCACCTAAACAACCGAGCAAGACAAGCCACTCCGACAAGGTAAATTGCTTGATTTATTTAGTTTGCCAAGTGACTATGCAGGATTTCTCCAGTCCCTACCGCCTACGGGTTGCACCGAAAGTGCAGCTGCCACCGCAAGCCACCTCCTAACTCTGTCCCTCGAACACCCACCCACCCACCCCACCCCCCCGGGTCCCGGGCGAGGCCAGGTCTTGGGAGGAAAAGCATGTGGGACTTTGCAAACAAAGTGTTTGTGCAATAAAGTGAAACCTGGAGGGACACGCACAGAGCTCCTGGAAAAATGCAGGAGACGGGAAGAGGGAAGTTGGAGAAAGAGGAAAGCCTGGGGTCCTAGCCCCGCCGCCGGGGTAATACCTGTGCGCCTCCGTTTTACAGGTTGGCTGCCGCCGGGTCTCGGTGAGGGCGCGAGGTAGATGGTGAAGAGCCGCGGCAGCGGAGGGCAGGTAAGGAGGCAGTCGCCGGGCCGCGCGCCACCCGGGGACCATGGTGGCCCCTCTCGCCTCCCCCTCCTCGAATCGACCCCGCTACCTCGGTCCCTGGCAGGTGGGCGGGGCTGGGGTGAGAGGCCGGGCGCCCCTTGGCTGCCCCGGGGACCCCAAGCCGCTCGGGAGCCGGCCGCCCCCTCCCCCGCCTCCTCCGAAGCTGCGGAGCTGGGGTGCTAAGTTACACGAAAGTACTGGAAAACTCACGCCGCAGCCCGGCAGAGCCGGGGTGGCTGCTGGCCTGTGGCCCTTCCGCCCAAGCGCCATGGGACGTTCCCCTCCGCTTTGTGTGCTCGCTGGCCCCCCTCAGTCCAGGCTACGGGTCCCCCAGGACTGAAGCGGGGTAAGGAGCTGGGATGGGAAGCTGCTTTAGTCCTACCTTCCTTTCTCCCCGGAATCTCCTATCCTCGGGTCTTGGCAGAACGGGGTGTAAGTACAAGCCCCCCGCCGGTCCCAGTCGTACCCCTAGAACCCCTTCTTTTGCTGGAGAAGGGCTGCGTGGGCTCGCAGTGTCTGCGCCGAGCCTTGTACTCCCAGGTCGGCTGTGCGTGAGCTTTACAACCTGAGGCCTAGTTCCTTGCTCTCCATCGGGTTCAGAGAGGATGGCCGGAGCGACGCGACCTGGCACGCTCGGCCTTCCGAAATCCCTAGCATGTTTGGGGCGCTGGGTTGGCCATCCTTTATCAAACCCTGGTGGGACGTGGTGTGTTCAGTCAGCAGACTTGGTAAAAAGAAGGCCCGGCCTGCGCGGGCAAAGGAAGAGAGGGGTGACCATCTCGGAGGTACCCCTGACCTTGGGCGGCGTCCTGAAACTGCCACTTCTACTGTGGCGCCTTTGGAGTCTTCTTGCCGCCTTAGCCTGATCTGGGCCGCATCTGCCCTGGAGGTGCGGTGGGATTCCTGTTCAGCCATCTCTTAGCGTCAGGGGCCCAGAGAGGTCAACAGAAAGGTGATTGCAAGCTCTGGGGTAGGAGGCAGCCCTGGAAGAAATGACGTAGCCAGTGAGCCTCGGAGATCCAAGGGGTACCCACCATTGGGCCTCTGTACTGCTTGCTATTTTGTTCCTCTTTCAAAAACATTTCAAACTAAACGAAATAACCCTGTATCTCTGTGCGGCCTGCCCTCCCGGCGCCAAATGAACATTTGCTTGAGCAAATTGCTTCCGCCGCACTAAAAAAATTTGACTACACTTGGGATTTTGCACCCTCCGCGGTCCCGGCTCTCACCTCCTCAGCCTGATCACGCTTTAACTTTTCCTTCCTGTTGACACTCGAGGAGTGTCTTTGGCCCTTGTCAAGCCCTAAAAGAGGAAGGAACGATGTGGGAAAAGTTTACTTTCCTGAGAAGCTGGATGGCTGCTGAGCTAAAGGAGGAGACATTTCTCGGGTTGCCTGCTGTGCCTAGCTTGCGCCCCCCTCCCCATTCAAGGATTATAGGAGCTGAAAGCCAAGCTGACTGCGGGTGAAGGTTTCCATGTGTCTCCTGTCTCCCTAGGCCAGGCCCCCAGAAGAAACAGCTTGAAGGACTTCGCAGTGGGAGCCCTGAACTGCTCCTGGCCTCAGGCCCCCTGGATCCGTCGGGGCGCCTCCACCCGGCGGTTAGCATGATGTCTTACCTCAAACAACCCCCATACGGCATGAACGGGCTGGGCCTAGCTGGCCCTGCCATGGACCTCCTGCATCCCTCCGTGGGCTATCCTGGTGAGCAGTGGCCCTCTGCCCCTACCCCCAAGCCTCTGTAAATATTGAGAGATTCCATCCTCTGAAGTTTGAGCCCACACTGTCCCCAAACAGACCCAGGAAGGTGATTAGCTCGCCGCCTGTTGCCTAGATCTGGAGTCGAAGTCTGCTCAGGCAGTTTAGAAACTGCAGGCTACAACTGTTGAGCTTGTGGTGCCTGCAGCCTGGCTCCCCGTGGAGTCCCACTTGCTAGGGAGGGCATGTTTATCCCCACCCCCCACCCCACCCCCCGATTTTTTTCCCTCGGTTGCTATTTTAAAAATAAAACCCTTCCCTGTGTCAACATTTCATGAGGAATCTGGACACTCGCTAGGGCCTAACATAGCCAAATTTTTCTTATGTCTAGCTTTCCTGAGAAGCAGTTCTTTCTCCCTAGTTAGAGAGCCCTCAAGATCAGTGACTTGGCCCAACTCTTGAGGTGCGATGGGAGATTCCAGCTGAGCCCTGGGTTTCTTTTCTAGATCCTAAGTATTTACTTGCGTTTATTCTCTTGGAAAGTGACCCCTGGTTCTGTTTCTGCCCACCTCTGTTATACTTTCTGCCTCTCAGCTTGGGGTTTGGGGAGATGAGAAGGAAAGGGTGGCGTTGTTTTTAACCGCTTGAGAGGTAGGGAGGGTGAAGGCCCTAAAGTTCCAGACTGGGGCCTTTAGTAGGATACGTACACTTAGTCCCACCTGTGGCCAGGGAAGTTTCGTTTCCTCGGAGCTCGGCCTGTTCTTTCTATGGCGGGGGTTCTGAACCTACCAGAGGACCTATGCGTGGCCTCAAGCGCCAGTCCTCATGGTCCACCGCTGACTCCAGGCGCTCTCGCATGTCCCCGCAGCCACTCCGAGGAAGCAGCGACGGGAGCGCACCACCTTCACGCGCTCGCAGCTGGACGTGCTTGAGGCGCTGTTCGCAAAGACTCGCTACCCAGACATCTTCATGCGCGAGGAGGTGGCGCTCAAGATCAACCTGCCAGAGTCCAGAGTCCAGGTGCGCGCTCCTGGGGCTCTAGGGTTAGGGTAGGGACGCTGGACCCGGTCCGGAAAGATCTGGCCTAGGCGGTCTGATGTTGGGGCCCACTCACTGACTGCACAGCCCCTCTCCAACTCCCCCTAGCGCTGGGCGTCAGTCTGGTAAAAGGGGCAACATTAAGAGAAATGGCTTGGAGCCCAGTATCAATTCCTTGTCACTTGTGCGCTTTCAATATTGAAAGTCGTTTTGGGGTTGTTTGTTTGTTTGTTTGGGTTTTTTGGTTTGGGGGAGGCCAGCCATGTTCCTTGGATGTAACTTTCTCTGAAGGTTCGATAATGGTCCTACTTCGTTGGCTACTACAGAACTGAGGCCTTAGCTCTGCTTCTGCCTTTGTCTTTCCCCTTGCCCTTCGTCCCGGGGATTCTAAAAGTGCAAGATGGAACTTGGCCACAGCCGAGTGCTCTCTGCCTGGGAATGTGCTCCGCAGTTAGATCCGTCTGGTTAGGAGTTTTCTGCAGCCAAGTGGACGCCGAGAGCAAAATCCAGATGCTGACTTTACTATTTCTGAGATGAAACGTTCAGAAAAATTGAGTTCTGATTAGTTTAATTCTTTCTCGACGATCTTTTGTCTCACCTTTCCGGAAAGCTCGAGAAGGGCCTGGGAATGCAATGCCCCGTGCCCAGGCTCTCTCCAAAGGAGTGCGAGTTTATGACTTGCCATTCCATTTGGTATCCCACCTGGAGCCAAAAGGCCCAAGGAAATCTCACCCAAGCTTCCTTCTCGAAAAACCCCACTACTGGAGCGCTGCTTCCGTTCAGCCTCTAGCTTTGCTTCTGTTCCCACCCAAATATTTGCCCTGCCCAACTCCAGTCTCCAGGAGCCGACTTGGTAAAACCCCTCGGGCCCCAGGCTTGGTAGCTGCCCTACACTCCGATGTTCTGTACCTTTCCGCTGTTTCCTGAGCTCTTTTCAAGGAAAACAGGGCCTCCAAACTAAGACAGGGCTGCGGGGAAGCAGCCAACCGCAACAGCTTAGAGATGGCTGAACTTCTGGCTGGACAGACACAAACGTTCCGCCCTCGGGCAGAGTTGCGCTGGGCTTGGGGAGGTGCGCATCCCTCCAGCGGAGGAGGCTGACTGGGGGCTTTGCACAGAAGGATGGGGGAGGGAGCCAGAGCTGGGGACCTAGCACGTGCGGGGGAGGGGACAAGGTCTGGCAGGGCCGGGGGACTGGGAGGGGTAGAGGCTGGGATTGAGAGGTTCCCGAGATCCTGGGCGGGGTGTGAGTCCGAGGGGCGGAGGAGTAGTGAGCTCCACCAGCCAGCCCCCTGATCCCCTCTCCTTCACCCTGCTTACTGCAGGTTTGGTTCAAGAACCGCCGCGCCAAGTGCCGCCAGCAGCAGCAGAGCGGGAATGGCACGAAAAGCCGGCCGGTCAAGAAGAAGTCATCTCCAGTGCGCGAGAGCTCGGGTTCCGAGAGCAGCGGCCAGTTCACACCGCCCGCCGTGTCTAGCTCTGCTTCTTCGTCTAGCTCAGCGTCCAGTGCCTCCGCCAACCCGGCGGCTGCTGCGGCCGGGGGCCTGGGTGGGAACCCGGTGGCAGCCGCGTCCTCTCTGAGCACGCCTACTGCTTCGTCCATCTGGAGCCCGGCCTCCATCTCGCCGGGCTCTGCGCCGGCATCCGTATCAGTGCCAGAGCCACTGGGCGCCCCGAGCAACGCCTCGTGCATGCAGCGCTCGGTAGCCGCAGGTGCGGCCACTGCCGCGGCCTCCTACCCTATGTCCTATGGCCAGGGCGGAAGCTATGGCCAGGGCTACCCCGCGCCCTCCTCTTCTTACTTTGGCGGTGTAGACTGCAGCTCCTACCTAACGCCCATGCACTCTCATCACCACCCGCACCAGCTTAGCCCCATGGCACCCTCTTCCATGGCTGGCCATCACCACCACCACCCGCACGCGCACCACCCACTAAGCCAGTCTTCAGGCCACCATCACCACCATCACCACCACCACCACCACCAAGGTTATGGAGGCTCTGGGCTCGCCTTCAACTCTGCCGACTGCTTGGATTACAAGGAGCCCACCGCTGCTGCTGCTTCCTCTGCCTGGAAACTCAACTTCAACTCTCCCGACTGTCTGGACTATAAGGACCAAGCCTCGTGGCGGTTCCAAGTCTTGTGAGCCCAGGAGGGAAAGGAAGTGGAGAAGAAACGCAACTACCTGCGCCCTCCGTGGTCCCCATCCTGTTGCTGTTGCTGCTGCACCGCCCGCCTTTGCCTTGGCTTTTCCAAAACTTAATTTTCACTCCCCCAAAAGATGTCATTGCCTGCACTGCCGCTCCAGTCTGTGTGCCACTTGCTTGGGGTGGAGGGTGCAGACCTTTCTCCCCCTTGGAGGTGGGGCCCGGTTCTCCTTCCTACTTGGCCCTCAGTTTCTTCACGGGATAGCAGTATGCTCTCCCCCTCAACTCGTGCATCACCCCCAAGTCTTTCTGGACAGCTTTTATGCACCTGGAGCCTTCTGAGGCTCTTCGCTCTGACCCTCTCTGTTTTGAGCTCAACAGTTTTATTTATTCTTTCTGGACACTGAAGTCACTAACTGGCGTATATCTACCGTTTGGAGTGCGTCCACACACACTCCTCCAAATCAAACCCACCACTCCTAGCAGACTGTCGCCCCCTCAGCTGCCCTTGATCCAGCTCCCCATCTGCAGGCCCGAGCTTCCAGCATTTCCGTCTCCCCAGTGGAGAGCGCTGGGCCAGGCTTGCGGGAGGAGTGTGCCCCAGCCTCCTTCCCTGCCCTGCGCTGGACTGATTCAAGCTTCCGCCTCAGCGGGAATGCTGTACATAGTCAGGTCCGTTCCAGGGACCACTTAAAGTTTTTAGTTGCTGTTGGTTGAACTGAGCATCTCTCTTGTTTTAGCGTCCAAGAAACAGAACTTTAAAATATATTCATCACATATATATACACACACACACATATATATATAACAGAAGCAAAAAATATTTCCCCTTTGTTCCCGTTCCTCTCTTTCTCAAACTATGGCGGTTCTTATTTTTCAGTTGTTACAAAGCTGTCCTGCCCTCTTCACACCTCCCTTTGTGTATTTATTAAAGAAACCCGCTTGGTTCCAGGAAGCTGGGCGCTGGAGGATCGGAAGTGAAGGAAACAGCTAAGTCAGGTTATGGGGTCTGGGCTAGGCTGGGCAGGTCGCAGTCCTGACCCTTAGCCAGTCTAAGCACAATATCAAAGCTTCCGCTTAGAAACAAACACAAAAGGTGAAACTACAACATTGTGGAAAGCAAACCGAGCCCGAGTTCCAGGTCCAATTTATTCATTCTCTCTCTCTCTCTCTCTCTCTCTCTCTCTCTCTCTCTCTCTCTCTCTCTCCTCTCTCTCCTCTCTCTCCTCTCTCTCTCTCCTTCTCTCTCTCTCTAACACCCTTGTCTGTTCGGTGAGTTTTTAGTGAACCTTCATTCTCCGAGATCTGCGCTGAGTACCTGTGTACCTATCAGTTTTGGTTTTGGCCGCTTGGTCCAGTAGGTGGGAAAGTAATTTGTAAATTTGATTTGTCCGATGTGAAGATCACAAATTACTTGTTGAGATGTAAGGCAGTCCGTCTCCTCTTCCTCTTTATCTACATTATTTCCCGCAAATAAAAGCAAATTAATGAATGGCTTGTCAGCGTTGCTCTTCTAATTCCAGCTTCGGGTCTCGGTCTCAGGGGATTAAAAGGGAGGAAATCTGTGTTAATAACCTGCGTGTTAATGACCTGCGCGAAGCTGGAGGCTGAAGAATAAGGCGGGAAGTCATGGCAAGGGGAGTCCCCCCCAAAAAACCGCTCTTATAGGGAGTGCCCCTCTCGGCCGGACTCTCTCTCTCTTCAATGTTTTGACCCCGCGTCTTCTTGCCATCTAGGACAGAGACAGGTGTCAGGACTCAATTCCAGAAACAGCTCCTTTCTCTTCGGAGGCAGGAGCCTGGCACTGATTTCTTCACCCTAATTGCCAGCACCAGAAAGAAGAGGGGGAGAAGGGGGAGGGGAAGAGGGTCGGGAGGCGGGAAAGCATGCCGCTGTAGTGCCGAGCTGAGCCAAGAAGAAAAAAAAAATGATTTTTTTAAAAAAAAATCTGTGTCCTGAAGTGGAGAAGCTTCCCCCGGTGGCTTCAGGGTGACTGTAGGATCCTAATTCCAACCACGTGTTAAGGAGTTTTTCTAAACCATTAGTTCGCACCAGAAACGGTCCAGTTATTTATCTTTCGTAAAGTTTCATTAAAACATACAAACGAAAACTGACCAGTGCGAGTTTCACTTCCTCAGAGGAGGAAGATGCCCGGCCTGCAGCCATGAGGAGAGGACAGCTCCCCTTCCGTCTAGGGGGGTACCGAAGGCCTTTGTAGGTGGCTACCCTTTCCAGCTCGGCCTCTGGGACAGGACTTGGGAGACTAAACTGAAGGGAAAGTCCGCTGCCTGAGAAAATTCGGGGCTCAGAACTGTCCAGACTGTTGTGACAGCTCCTGTGCGAGATGTGTGTGAGTGTGCGGCCCAGAAGCCGCGCCGTGCCCACGGCCGGGAGGAAATAAGGAGACAACGAAAACTTGCCCGCGGAGTCAGTGGCAGCCCCTGCTTCTAGCCCGTGACATTGGTGCGGGGCCAGGGGTCGCGCCCACGAGGCGGCGAGGCCTTGGAGCCTTGGCCGTGGGAACACTGTCCCTTCCACCTGGAGTTCGGCGGCCCGGCTCCGGCCCAGGGTTTCCAACTGAGTCCCCGGGGCGGAGGGAGAGCCACCCGGGCGCGCGGGACCCCTCCGGGGCCGGCTGCCCCCGCCAAGGCCGCTCCGGGCCTGCTCCCTGCCTCGTGCGCCTTGGCCCCTGGCCCGCGGGCCCCGCGCGTTCGCGGGAAGCGGGGCTGGAGGCTGGGACGGAGGCCTCAGGAGGTCGCCCCGGCCGCCCCACAGGTCCCGTCCCAGGCGGCCCGGGGCGGGGCAGCCGCGGCTTCTACAGGGTCCGGAGGCCGGGAGGCACAGAAGCCGGAGGCTGGGCCTAGCCGCGGCTCGGACGGAGCCCGCAGGCCTCGGGTTCGTTGCGGTCGTCAGTCGGCCCGGCTGGCCCGGGCGGGTCGTGAACTTTCCTCGTAGGGCCGGCCGGCGTGGGTCCGGGCGTCGCTGGCGCCCAAGGCCTCCGCTGCCCGCGCTCAGACGCGACGCCGAGCACGCCTGCAGCACGAGGCTTCGAGGAGGAGCGGGCACGTGCTTGCCCCGGTCCTGGGGCAGGACCCGCGGGGGAGGGCGACCGAGGTGGCCCGGGGGGCGCAGGGCCGAGGGCGCGCGCCGGGGCGCAGGCTCGGGCCGCGGGAACGCGCGCGGGCCCTCCGGGGCAGCGGGCCGCAGCCACCCCCGTGGGGTTTGGGGGAGTTGGAAAGCGTCCTTGGGTCACCCCTCTCTGATTGCCCGAAGCGCGTCAGAGGCTGGAGCCCGCAGACGTCAGCCCCAACTAAGCGGCCTCTGGAGCCCGAACTCTGGAGCACCGAGCAGCAAGGACACGTCCGTCCTGGGAGCTCAACGAAATCTCCACGCGTCCCGAGCGCAGCCGGTGTCCGTCCGCTCGCCCGGGAGGACCGAAAGGCCTGCCCTTGGCGGACACGGGTGAGGGGCCTGGGGGTGACAGCTGGGCCGCCTCAGCCGAGTTCTGGGTCCCCTGAAGCTCTGAAGAGTCAGGGGAATAAGACCTTGTTGGGGCGCTTGTCTGGCTTTGATACTGGCTACAGAGGGTTGGAAAAGAAGGCAGTATTTCTAAATTGTGAATGTGTGTGCAAGTCAGTCTCTCTTCCTTTTTTCTTTCTTTCTTCCTTTTCTTTTTTCTTTCTTTCTTTTTGAGAAAAAGCCTTAAAGGACTGGGGCGGGGGTCTGGGAATAGAACAGGTGAAAAAGCCTTAATGACTGTCAGCAGATTCACACCTGCTGTAGCCCAGAGACCAAAACTGAACCAACCAAAACACCAAATTTTTGTTTTAAAAGAAAACTACCACCACCCCTACACACCGTGTAACTTATGGAAAAAAGCACTCTCTATGGCTATTGTGATTTTATTTTATTTAAAAGGTAAGAGATAAATTCATTACTAACTGGAAGAATTAATTATACTGTTAATGATGTCAAAGATGTCCAATGGCAAGATTGTTTAAAGGCGAAGAAATGAAATATATCTGATATACACTGTAGCCAATATTTACATTATTGGTAAAGAGAATTTGCATGATTACTATTCATGACCAGAAAATTACTTGGCTTTTGATGTAGAATTAATTTACGAATAGCAATAAGATATTTTTATAAAGTTCCCTAATTAGCGGGGTTTGGTGACATAAGCCTGTAATCCCACCTCTCAAGAGCAGGACACAGGAGGATCAGGAGTTCAGGGCCAACCTCACTTACACAGTAAGTTAAAAACCTGCCTGGGCTACAGGAGGAGACTTTTTCAAAAAGCAAAAACAAACAATTCCCCATCTCCCCATAGTCCTCCAAAAGAAAGGAAAAACTTAAAAACAGAAAAGTTACATGTGATTCTGTTTCCACACTTTGCCTTCCTTCCTTCCTTCCTTCATAAATTTCAGAATCCCATGAAAATGAAAAGTCTCAAGATCAACAATAATGAAAATCAATAGCTTAAATAATATTGCATAATAATGAATGTCTTATTTGACAACAGGAAGTTACCTCAGTTATCTTAAAGAAATATGATGTTTAGGTAAGTGCTGGGGGGGGGGTGGGCAGTATCTAAATTATACTTTTTGAAAGCCAAAGGTTCCCTGCCTGTTTTTAATATGTGGTTCTCCAGAAAGCAAAAGCGCTTTTTTACTATTATGCTTATGTGTACTGGTATCTGAAAAGAAACACGTGTGTGTGTGGGGGGGGGGGGGGGACACACATTTCATTTCGAGTCAATGTTTTTCTTTACTTGTGTTTTAAAACTGAGTTGCATTTTACTTAAAGCACACTCTAGACAGTTCTTCAGAAGCCTTAAGGAGCAGAACATTGTCCTGAAGTCCTTCAACCATTTTAGTGAGATGGCAGTCAAACAGGATAGCCCAAATTGCTTTTAAGTACATTTGCGTTTGTTTCTTGGAGAGAGAGAGAGAGAGAAAATAGGTGTATGTTGCTCTCAGCTGAGCTGAGCGCTGCTGTAATTTCCAAATCTGCACACCTATGTCTCTAGACTCTTTCTTGAGAGATGGAACATTGTTAGAGTTGTTTCAAGAAGCCTTGGAGTTCAAATAGGATTTGAGCTCTGTTTAATCAATGGTAAAGCCTCAACATAGAAACATTGGGAATCTATTGCTTCTAAAGAATTGTACCTCTTTTTGATGGCCAGTATTCGGAGACAAAACTGCATTACATTTCCAGGTCACAAATGCCTTTCTAAAAAGGTTAATCTTTATTGAGCTGCTTATAAAAACTATTTGGAATTTTTAGAAATTTGTTTAAAGTAGATTGTAAAATTATGGTTTAAGGAATTTGAGTCCAAATTTTGGAGGGATTGAAGTGGAATATAAATAAATCATAACTAATTTTGATACTTGGGGGTAAAAACTAACTGTAAGAGTAATCGGTCTCTGATTCAACGGCATAGTGTCTAAAGAGCTTATAAAATATTTTTAGTGTACAAATATTCTTATGTATGTTTAAAGCTCTGAATGCTTCTAAGATACACCATCATCTGTCACAGCTATTTCAAATAGGGATCGTATTTTCTTTTTAAAATTTATTTTAATTTTTTTCCTGTGAAATATACATATGAAAGAAATTATAAAACAGATTTTTACACTTTAAAAAATAATGAAATATACATGGTGTTACAAGTTTTCAACAAATGCTTTAAAAAGTAGACTTACAGTTGGTTACAATGTCAGTATTTAAACTTGATGTTAAATAAAATAATCTATGTTTTAGGTATTTTGTTAAATCCATTAGTAACTGGCTATCTTTTAAGAGAGAGGAATACTTTAAGAGGATATTAAATGTATACAGGCCTTTATAAATTCATAGGATCTCTCAATGGTGCTTTGTCTGGTTATGTTCCTAATGAGAGGGCACCAAGAGAAGATGCTGTTTCCCCAGAGTTTATATTTGATGCCATTCAAGTGATGGCTTTGGAGCCTGGTTTTAGTGCTGGCATCTCCATGTTTCAAACCTGGCCCATTCTTTTTGGTTGTATATACTTTATCTTCTAGAGAGACCACTGGACTTTAGAACTTAGTGTGTTGATGCTGTACTTTCTCCTCCCTCTAACTCCACATCAAGGATTTTGCTTTAAAACTGTTGGAGAAGGGAGGGAGATGGAGAATGGTCTTGGTGGTAAAAACCTGTAGTCAAAGTACTTGAGAGACTGGAGCAGGATTGCTGTGAGGTTGAGGCCAGCATGGGCTACATAGCAAGGTGCTGCATCTGAGTTGGGGGTGGGGTTGAGGGCAAGTGGACAGGATCTGTATTAAGTCTCAGCTTTTTAAGACTGAGAGAGCATTCATGTGATTTTTTTTTTTTTTTTAATTTTGTACATCTCTGGTTGGGCTGGGAGGGTTGCTCAGTGGTAAATATCTGTAAATCCCTGACTTCATCCTCAGCACTGGGGGAAAGGAGTATTTAGAAGCTTTTATTTATTTGCAGGAAATAGTCTTTTTAGTGAGCTGCGGAAATGGAGCTTCCCGTGCTTTGGCCTACACACAATTAGTCGCACATATTGCTTTGTTTGATCTGTAAAAGCTTGAGGGGTTGGTGGTAGGTGAGACTCCGTGACTTGGCTACGTATGCAGGGTTATATGCTGATATGTAACCAGCAGGGCTTGGCACTCAGTATCAGAGCCCATGTTCTTTTTTACCAGGAGCTGCTACTTTATTTTGTAGTGTTGTAGCAAATGTTCATTCAAAAAAGACATGTTGAATAATTTGAGACCTGATTATCAGATTAATCTGAGCTGTTTGTTTGTTTACTGTGCTTGTTCTACCAACTGGACACAACTGGAACTCACATGTGAAGAGGGAACCTCATTGTAGGAACTGCCTCCATCAGATTAGCCTGTGGGCAGAGCTCAGAGCCTCTTCCTTTTACTCTCTCCCTCCCTCCCTTTCTCCCTCCCTCTTTCTTTCTTTCTTTCTTTCTTTCTTTCTTTCTTTCTTTCTTTCTTTCTTTCTTAATAGCCCTGGTTGTCCTGGAACTCACTTTGTAGATCAGGCTGGCCTCCAACTCAGAGATCCCCCTGCCTCTGTCTCCTGGATTAAAGGCCACCATACTGGTCTGAGAGGCATTTTCTTAATGCAGAAGGGCTCAGCCCCTTGGGCAGGCCCACCCTAGGCAGGTAGTCCTGGGCTGTATAAAAGTCAGGAGGAAACAGGAATGAAGGAGTCAGTGCGCAGCCTTCCTCGCAGTTTCTGCTTCAGTTCCTGTCTCCGGATTCCGGCACTGACGTCCTGAACTGGCTCCCCCTTCATAATGGGCTACAACCTGTAGGTCAGGTGGACACTTTTCTTTCACAAATTGCCCTTGGTCAATAGAAAGCAAACTAGAAAGTTTGTTTATTATGTTCCATGCTGGAGGTTAGACGGGGGCCTTAAGCATGCTGGTTAAATGTCTGTCACTGAGAAAATACCTCCAGCCCAAAGCTGTGAAGGTTGAGTTTGGGCAATTGAGATCATTGTGTAGGAAGTTCTTAACCTTGTTTTATTTCTGGGTATCACTTCTTGTTTTAATGGTTTTCAGAGAGCTCATAATAGAGTGTTAAGTGGGGAGACTAGAGTGACATTGGGTCTCTTCCTATTTCCTCCTTTAATTCCTTACTAATTTTAATGTCTACGTAATTTAAAAATTCCTTACTGGTTGGTTCATGTTTATGAGTAGTGTTTTCTGTTCTTGACTGAGACTTTTTTCACTCTTTATGACAGTGCTTCGCTGGAATTATAGGACTCCCGATCCAGGGAAGGTTGTGTAAACCAGATAGGAAGCCGAGAGCTATTTAATGGCCCTGTATACACGGTTTAATCTGCTTGTAAAGAAACCTCCAGGAGTTTATTCTAACTGAGCAACTTGGTAAGCTCTTGAGTTCTGAAGTTCGCAACTCATTTGTTGTTGTTTTTGTTTTGTTTTTATCTCAGCCAAGACAAATTCTCATCTTTTTCTATGAATTTCATTTTGTACAACTAAATCTGAAATTTTTAAGATGTTTTAAGCAGTTGGTAAGAGAGACACGTCACCACGTTTTCTTTCTTGACAAGCAAACAGCAGAGGTCTTAGGGGATAGTTTTCCTTCTTCAGCTTTTTAAAGCCCTCAGGATTCTATTCTTGCTACTGAATTCCTCTGGCTTTCTTTTATGTATGTTTAAGACCAAAATAAAAACTGTGTCTAAGCTGGGCGGTGGTGGCGCAGGCCTTTAATCCCAGCACTTGGGAGGCAGAGGCAGGTGGATTTCTGAATTCGAGGCCAGCCTGGTCTACACAGTGAATTCCAGGACAGCCAGGGCTACACAGAGAAACCCTGTCTCGAAAAACCAAACCAAACCAAACCAAACCAAACCAAACCAAAACAAACAAACAAACAAAAAAAAAAACAAAAACAAAAACAAAAAAAAAAACTGTATCTGTTCTTGTGTTCCATTTGGAGCATGAACAGCCAAGGTCTTGTTCCTTGCAGTGTCTCAGTTGCGTCAGAGATTTCAGCATATGCTCAGGCAGTACCTGGTCGTTTCTGAATAGCTTTTATTTGAACTTTTAGTTTAGAAGCTAAGTTTTGTTTTGGTTTGTTTTGTTTTGTTGGATCTGCTTGTCCACCTTTCTTAGTCTTTGATCTTCATCTATAAAATTAAGACCTTTTGGTCACTATCACATGTTTTGTAAAATGCAAAAGCTTTTCAAAATTTGGGCCATTAAAATGTTAGCATACATTTATTTAAAATCTCATAAGGCTTATGTGTACATTAAATCAGTGAGATCACTGCTACCCAGGTGAAGAAATAGCATATGAAGACTGAGGACTCTGCCTGTGTGTCCATTGGTGGTCATAGTCTCTGCCTCCCCAGAGGCAGCTGTGACCTCGTGCTCGGGCTACAGGTCTCTAGTTCTTCTCTAAGGTAACTAGTGATCGTGCATTCCTAGACCATGTATGTTCCTTTTCCATGTTCAGGATGGTGTGTGAATAGGATTGTGTTATTTGTTAACCCCTTTGCATTTGGGTTATAATTGTATATCAATAGGTTCATTGTTGCATGTTATATAGTATTCCTCTGTGTGACTATACCACAATTTATAATTATGTTGGTTGAGATATTTCCTCTTTGGGAAAATTGTAACAGAGTCACTCTGAGTACCCTTCTGTATATATAATGGTACATTTATAAGGTATATTTGCACATTTGTAAGGTGTATTTTAGAAGTAACATTTCTGAGCCTTAGGGAATTGTATGTCTTTACTTTAGCTAGATGCTGGCATAATCATCTAAATTTTCTGGATCAATTTACATTTCCAAATAGTAAATGAGAATTCTAGTTGCTCCATACTTTTTGCCTTATTATTATTGAAATTTTCAGACTTTGAAAAGTTGAGTAATAGTACTGTTTCATTGTGAAATCATTATATTTTCTTGATTATTTAAAGGATTGAACTTTTTTTTCTTATTTTTCGTGTCTGTTTGGTTTTCTTTTCTTTAGGCACACCCCCTCTCATGAGATCATATACCTCATCTCTGATTTGTGAGAGCTCCTTATATATGCTTCATGTGAGTTCTTCATCAGCTGTATGTGTTGAACGTGTTTTCTATTCTGTGTATTATTTACAAGTCTGTGGATTGTATATTCATTTACATGAGCACAGATGCCCCCCAAGGCTGGAAGAAGGATCCCCTGGAGCTAGAGCTACAGGTTGTTATGAGCTGCCTGATGTGTATGCTGGAAACTGAACTCAGTCCTCTGCAAGAAGATCAAGTGCTTTTAACTGCTAAGCTATCTCTCTGGCTCCTACTTTTATTTTGTGCATATGAGGTGTTGGCCGTGTGTGTGTGTGTGTGTGTGTGTGTGTGTGTGTGTGTGTGTGTGTGTGTGCAGGAACATGGCACAGACTTGGAGGTCAGAGGACAATTTTTAGGAACAATCTATCTTCTTCTACTTTGTGGGGTCCAGCACTTGAACTCAGTTTGTCAGGTTTGGCAGCAATCACCTCCCCCAGCTGAACCCTCTCACCAGGCCCTTGGAGATGTTTTTTAGGCAGCTGAATTAATAAAGCTTGACTTTTTGCATGTCTTATGAACTGTGAAAATTCTTTCTTCTTGTTCATAGAATTATCCTTGTACATTTTCTTATGAAACATTCCTTACAGTTTTTGCCTTAAAGGGGTCATTATTTGATCCCTGCCTCATGGATTACGCCCAGGCTCTGTGCGCGCTGAACAAGTGCTCTGCTGTCGGCCTGCTCCTTCGCCCTTTCTCTGACTCCCTGTGTGCAATATCTGACAGTCCTGCTTCCCTTCCTGAGACTCACACTGCTTATATCAATGCAGATACCAGCTTTAGGTGCTGAACCCAAGTCTTTAATTTTGAAGTTGTCTGTAACTTCTTTAGCTGAGACCCCCATATTTAGTTGTCTTCTGGATCTCTCTACCTGAATGTCTTGAAAATATTTGGTACTTAGAAATAATTATTATTGTTGCTTTTTGCCTGTCTATTCTGTCTCCGTGTGTCTGTCTGTCTGTCTGTCTCTCTCTCTCTCTCCCTCTCTCTCTCTCTCTCTCTCTCTCTGTGTGTGCTGTGAGTGGAGGTCCATGAACGACTTTTATTTCTTTCCTTCCAGTGGGGTTGAGCTCAGGTTGCCAGGCTTACTGAAGTTATTTTTAGCCTGTTACACTTGCTATAGATTAAGTCATCATGTAAGCCAACTACCTGGTGGAATCTTTGACTCCTCTCTTTTCTTCTCCAGCTAAGTAGTCATTGAGTCCAGGTGATTTCACTTCTGAAATGCATCTCAAATCTATTCATTCCCTTCTCTCTATCCCACAATTACCGCTCCGAGTTCTGCCTAGTATGGTACCATAGCTTTCTAATTGGTTTTCCCCCCGTCTCCTGTCTCTGCTCAGTTTTTCACATTACCACAGAATTTTCTTTCTAAGCAGCAATTGTATCTCTTTCCTGCTTTTATAGCTTTTCATTGCCTCCACTATAACAGAAAGTGTAGACCTTTCACGGGACTTCGTCACCACCCTGCAGGAATCTCACTGTGCGCCACACATGCAACTTACTGTTTCCAAAGGAGGCTGTGGCACTCACTGTGCCTTTCTCTGTGTTATTCTCTCAGCCTGGAATAGCCTTCCTTCTCTCTATACCCACTGGGAAATCCTTCTCCTCCTTCCCTGTTCTCACACAGATTTAACCCTTTCCACCCCAGCCTCTTCTTTCATCCTTTAGTACAGAGCATTTGTTATGGCTATCCCCTGCACTAGCAAAGACTTTAAACACACAGAATGTTTTTCAGTATTTTTATTCTCAGCTCCCAGGAGGGCATAATTTATAATAATTTTCTAGAATGCTTAAGTTTAAGAATTGTGCTGACCTTAATAGGGCAGAAAGGAAATATTTGCATTAATTAAAAACTTGTAATTAAAAACAAATGTAGTTGACAAAATACAATATTGCACAAATAAACTCAGCTGCACTCTCCTCATTTTTTAAAAGGGTAATTAGTTTTGAACAGACTTAGACAACAAAGTTAAATTTATTCAAATAAATTCTCAGTATTGCTGAAGACTTCTTTTTTAGAGAATACATTGAGCAGATTCTACTTTGTTGCACTTTTTATAATACTGTCAGGCCAGTATTATAAAAAGTATTAACCTGCAGTGTGAAGATGTTTGTTAAGCAGTATAGTGATGTTCACCAGTTTTGGCTGCATTGGTTTGCAGGCTCCAAGAAGAAACACCATGTGGTGATTGGCAGACCTTCTGGAGCTCAAGCAACATAAGACTCCACTACTGGGGTGTGCTGACAGCTTGATCTAGTCCTCTGGAGGACACCAGGGTAGTGTTTAGAACATGTAGCTGTTTCTCTCTATTGTGTTCATATTACTAATTTTACACGCACACACACACACACACACACACACGCACACACGAGCATTCCAAGTACAAATATTCTTAGAGGAGATGCTCTTCATTAAGATGCACACTGACAGAGACTTTTTGTTTTTCAGATTTT
Source organism: Arvicanthis niloticus (assembly GCF_011762505.2). Lineage (NCBI taxonomy): Eukaryota > Metazoa > Chordata > Mammalia > Rodentia > Muridae > Arvicanthis > Arvicanthis niloticus. The sequence continues at coordinate 20,892,334 of NC_047664.1, forward strand.
CAAGTCCACCTGGAAATTGTGATGTTCCTGCCTCAGCCTCCTGTGTAATGAGATTAAAGACACAGCCAGGCAAGCCCAGCTTATGTTGTTTACATGTGAAAGTGTAACTGAACTAAGTCTCTAGAAGCTTGAAAAATATGTCTCCTGTGTCGCAGACAAATTACCATCTGAGAAGTCTGCAGATTTTTAATAAACCAGCCCACAATTCTAAAAGCAACTTGTAGAAAAAGTTAGAGAATGTATGCTTATTCTAACTCTATTTTGAAATGAACTAAAATGAATGTTAAAGAATGGAAAGCACAAACTCTTCAAGAACAAAGAGAACAAGGTTTTGGAAGCTAAAGTACTGATGGATGAGTAGTAACCTAGTCAGACAAGCTGAACACAGCCTGCAAGCAGCCTTCAACCTGATATACCTGGCTGGCTGTGACAGGAATGTGGACCGTTACTTTATAGGTATTGTTGGTTCCCAGTGCAGTCAGCATGCTCTCATGAGGAAGTGAGAGCTCCATCTTAGGTTGAAGTAGTCAGTTGTCTCCACTTTAGACGTTTGAGCCTGGAGATAATTATTATAGATCAAGTATACTCTATCCTGGGGATGTGTGGGCTGGTTTCCCCTTCCACATCTTACACAGCCTCTTTAGGATGTAGGAATTCTAGATGGAGATGCTCCCATACCCTGATAGCCCTTTAAACCGCACCCAATATGTTCCTTTGGCAAGGAATAAAACTAACAGCAGCATGAGCTGCCTAGCATCAGACTTGCTAGAATTTGTCATTTTCTACCACCAGCCCTTTTTTGACAGGTTGGCTTGGAGCTTGCTATATAGACCAGGCTGGCCTTGAACTTACAGAGATCTACCTGCCTTTGCTTCCAGAATGCTGGAAGTATGCATGCACTACCTCACCAGGCCATAAGGTGTGTAGATGTTTTTCTCTCTGCATTTCCTTTCAGCAAACACATCACCCAAATCTGTGAACTCTCTTCTCTACATAATGACTGACAAGGGAGAAAAACATACAAGGCCAGGACTCTGTGACATCACAGAGTCAGTCACCAACCTGACCTTGAGGTCGCAGGCTTTGTAGCTATCTCCATATGTTTTCATATTTTCAAAAATTCTTTATATGGATTCTTCTTGAACCTTTAGGACTGGCCTGATCATTATTTTCTCACCATCACTTTTATCTACTTCTTCAGCCACTGCAATAACGCCTACACTCCTGGCGCTGCTTGGGCCAAGACACCAATAACTTGCCTATCATCCCAAGGGACAATATTCAGTCTTAATCATCTTTAATCTCTCTCTCTTTTATTTTTGTTGGTTTTTTTTTTTTTTTTTTTTTTTTTTTTTGAGACAGGGTTTCTCTGTGTAGTCCTGGCTGTCCTGGAACTCACTCTGTAGACCAGGCTGGCCTCGAACTCAGAAATCCACCTGCCTCTGCCTCCCAAGTGCTGGGATTAAAGGAATGCATCACCACTGCCCGGCCTTTGATCTCTTCATCTGAGTAGTCACTTTATCCTCCATGAAATACCTGTTGTGTGTGTTAGGAGTGAATCAGATCCTAACAATTCCAGGGCACCTCTTCATCTGATACCAGGTTTTACTCTTAGTTTCCTTTGTGACAGCTCTTTTTCTGTTTCTCCATTAAGTTTTGATATTGAGACTCCTGTTGATGACCTTTTTTCCCTCTGATTTTATATGCCCTTGATGTGTGTAGCTGTACCAAATTAAAGGGACTCAGTTGATCCCAGGAGGGCACTGCTCCTTGCTACCTGACCCTATGTTCTTGGTTCCTGAATGAAAGACACACACACACAGCCTTTATATTTTTATATGCCTTAAATAGCTCAATGGCTGGGCCACTTCTTAACCTCCACATGGATAATGCACCCCGCTCCAATATACCTGAGTTATTACTCACTAAAATCTGTATTCCATCTTTGCTGCCTTAGGCCCAGTCATGCAGCCCTCTCGAGCTGTGCTCCCTAGCTCCTGCATGACAACTATGCTCTCTGTCCTTCACCTCTCAGGCGTGGTGTCTTGATTCTCCTTCTCCCTGCATGGCAGATTGCTCTTTCCTTCCTCCTTCCTTGGTCTCTTGCCCAGGAATCCTAAAAATCCCATCTCTGACTCCCTGCCCAGCTGTTGGCCACTGGCAACTTTATTTACCAATCAAAACCAACTGGGGGGCAGGGTTCCCTCAGTGTCTTATGTGCCATGTGCAGATTCTCCTGCAATTTTGGGGACCAGATTAACATAATACAAGCAGCATTAGAGCAAACCCACAACATTTCTCTTTTTTGTCCATTTAAAAAGGCTCTTTCTCTCAGATATATGTTGAACATAACTTTAACAATTATGTAAATTTGGCAGTCTAGATATATTACTCTATCATCTATCCTAACTTAAAGAGTTTGCAATTTTGTGCCTGAATTTTGTTGATTTTAATTTATATTACCATCTGAAAAACATCCTTTTAAATCTGGATCATTTTCCTTAATTCATTTATGTTTTCAGGCACTCTGGGTCTGCATCTTCCCTCATGTCTAGACCCAGTTGTGACCTGCCTGCCATACACACACAACCCATCCCCTGTGCTTTGCTTTCTCTCTGTGTGAAAAACACCTGCATCCTTAATCTCAAGAAGGGAACTAGAGTCATCTACAGTCCTGTTTCCTAGTTACCAAGTCCAGTCCACACAATCCCTTAGTGGTTCTTCATTTGCATTTTAGGTATAATATAAAATGTTACCGCAGTCTCTGACCTCATCCATTCCTATAACCTAACACCCCTGCCCAAGTCCTTCCTGTTCCTGTGTACGAATCCTGTGATGGCTAGTTTGCAAAGATGGCCTCCGATGAATGGCTTCTCCCAGGATTCATACCCTTGTATAACCCTCTCCCATAGTGAATCTGAGCTGACCCTGCCAGTCACTCTAGGGACTTTTGAAATGAGGCAGAGTGATTCTGAGTTGATTCCAAGCCTCACCTGCCAAAGGCCAGGCTGCCTCAGTTTTGCACATTGACAAGCATACCTGCTGGAGAACCACATGGAAAGAAAGACCCAGGCATCCTACAATCTCTAACAAATTCATCCCTTACATTCCCAACAAGATGCCATACCTGGGCATTCCAAACCTGCGCCTCCCCCATGACTTCAGCTGTGGGCAGTATCCCATGAAGCTACAGAAGTGCCTGTTGAACCAGATCAACTCACAGACTCATCTGAGATAACAAGTGCTTGCTGCTTGTCTGAAGTTGCTAAACTTTGTGGTTGTGGGTCAAGACTGGAGAGAACGAGCCTGAAGCAAGAGTGAGGTGTAGACATGTCCAAACCCCAAAATCTTATCTTGAGACTGGCAGGAGAAAAGATCACTCCCTCCCTGTTCTGGGCCTGCATGCCCCAGGGCACATAGGCCTATGACCCCCCCCCCCCAAAACACACACACACACACACACCATTGAGGTAGTCACATAGCCCTGATGGCCAAATTACAGGTTTAAGTACCTAGAATTCCTCTTCGTGCAAATAAAACATTCCCAGCACCTCAGCCCCAGCCAATAATGTACACTCTCCATGAACACCCCTACCCACTCCCCAAGGTTTGTATAGCCCTCGTTACCCCCAAATAAAGGAGAACTGTTTCATTGAATATCATCTAGAAGGGCTGTTTCATTTTCCCAATAAAGAAGAGCTATACTACTGTAACCCATTTTGGAGAAGGATGCAGAACGACATGTGGTGACATATTTCACAACAGATAACCAAAACAAAACCTCCCTCTGTTTTCTTACTGCTTGCTGCATGGCCTTTGTCCTGTGAGTCCCTCCACTGGGCTGTAGAAATCCCTGAATGTACTCTGCTGTTTCTTCTGTGTGTTTACCCCCATTTCAATTTAGGTTTTAAACTACAGCCACTATTGCTACTATGTTCCTAGTTAACCTTTGCATCTTTGCTTGGAAATGACTAAACCTGGATGAGTAAGTTAGTGGCATTGCTGTCCTTCAGTAATGGCAAACACCAATCACTGGCAGAACAATGATCAAGAACATACAGCTGAACTTTCCATAAGCAACAGCGTGTTCCTCTGTGAAGTATAAATAATAATACTGATTACCTTATAAAAGTGTACTAGCTATTAAAACTGTTCATCATAGTTATCATGATCAATGGCTCACTGCTGTTGAGTAGCATCCCGAAGTACTTATAGAAAATGACTGAATACATTTAAGCAGTTGGATTTACATTGAAGTGAAGACATAATTTTAAACCTTATTTTTATTAAGAGAGAGTTTATGTGTCTGTGTGTGTATGTCTGTCTCTGTGTGTCTCTGTGTTTGTGTGTGCATGTGTATGTGTCTATGTGTCTGTCTGTATGTGCATGTGTGTGTGTCTGTGTGTCTGTCTGTCTGCATGTGTGGGTACGCAAACTCCCCATTGTCATCATTTTTTTTTTCTGTAGAACACATCAGCACTGTTTGCATCCACGTTTTCCAAGCTTGTCTACAGTTCAGGGCTGGTCTTGTTAAAGGAGAATATTTACTTCCTTCTTTTTGCCCTCATACTACCACTAAACTACGTTTTGTGTAAGTTTGCCTGTTTTAGATCAACATGAAGTAGAATTCTGAGGTACTCACTTTCCTGTATGACTTACTTTGCTTAGCCTTGCTTCTCTGGAGATGGCCTGTGTGGCAGAGTTCGTCAGCATTTCCCTTCCCTCTCTTGTCAGTGGCCTGAGCCCAGAATGTACGATTACCATTCATCCATCATTAAACACTGGATTTGTCTTCACTTTTTGGCTCTTACAGACATTGTCCTTATGACATGAGTATTGAAACCTCTGTACTTGAGAGGCTCTTTTTGGTGGGAGGAGTCTAACAGAAGTGGGCTTGGTCTACCATATGCAAGTCTGTCTTTTATTTTTTGAAGTAGCCACTATGTTATTTCTCAGAGACTCACCCTCCAGTATTGCTTCTTTATATCCTAAGACAATGACATTTTCTAGTGTTTCCCTTTTACCTCACTAACAATTAGTTACATGTTCAGTCATCATCAACCATCCATACATGAACATGCCTGCTGCCCCTTGATATTTCTTCTTTATTGAGATTTATGTTTAAGTTCTGCGCCTATTTTATTTTCAAGGCAGGCTTTCTCTGTGTAACAGTCCTGGCTATCCTAGAACTCACTTTGTAGTCTAGGCTGGCCTCAGCTCACAGAGATCCTCCTGCCTCTGCTTCTGCCTCTCAAGTCCTGGGACCAATGGTGTGTGCCACCACCGCCCAGACTGTGCCCATTTTTAAAATCTGTTTTTGCCTTTTCTTTTTGCTGTTGAGTTATATGAATTACTTATATATTCTAGACATTAAATCCATATTTTTTCACTCCAGTGATTGCAATTTCATTCTGGTGATACTGTTTTTTGGTATATAAAAATTTTTAATTTGATGTAGCCCGGTGTGTATATGTCTCTGTGTATGTGTTTGGTTCCTTGTGTATATGTGTTTGGTTGCCTGTTTTTTGTATCATATCCAAGAAATCATTGGTAAAATTCAATAACACAAACGTTTCTCCTTTCCCCTTTCCTGTTTGTAGTGTTAGTGTTTACATTTCCCTGGTGTGGTTTTGTAGCTGTAGTAATACGGCAAGGATGTGACTCCATTGCCCTGCAGGCACAGCCTTCCCACCAGCAGCAGCTATAAACCACCCTTTACAACTAAGCTTTTGCTTTCCCTTGCTAAAAGTCATCTGATCAAATTGTGTTTCTAGGTTCCCTGTGGCCATTCTGAGTCTGTTCTTATGCCACCACTACAGCGTAGCAGGATATTTATTCTGCTACATTGTACTTGCAGTGGAGCTCGGTGATTACGCAGTAGAAGAGGAGGTGGAGCTGGGAGAAGAAGAGAGGAAGGGGAGGGGGAAAATAGAGGAAGGGGAGGGGAGAAAAGAGGAAGAGGAGGGGAGAAATAGAAGAAGGAGGCTAGCACCCATGGAGAACCATGGATGGGTTGGAAGCTGTCCTGGGTATCAACTTCTATCAAAAGGTTAGATACTGGGTAACAACTCTAATTGTGTGGGGCATCTTGTTGATTGAGCATTTCTAAATATATAAATCCTTTAGATAATCATTAAGCTTTAAGAGTCTCATTTCTATTGGGTACTGCTTAGATGGCAGATATTGTCTGGGCTTCAGCCAAGCTTTGTGGATGCAGCATGGTGGACTGGCAGAGCCATCCCCCATTCTGGCATCTCGTGGGTGCTAGGGCCTGCACATCTAGCTAGCTGGAGCCCTAGTCAGAGCCAAGGAACAGCAGGAACATGATGGCTTCCCCGGGAACAAGCCGGACCGGGCACCGTTTTCTAAATATCCCCCCAACACTACAGTGTTTTTGTTTTTTACTTGTAAATTTTACTTTTCTTTTAAAAATATTTGGCTTGTTTTGTTTTGGTGTGGGTCAAGATGGGCTCCGTCAGTAAGTTCTTGCCTTCCAAGGATGAAGGTGCCCAAAACCCATATAAAAACCCAGATGTACTGAGGTAATTCCAGGTCTGGTAAAGTTGTGGCACTGATGTGTAGGTCGTTGGAAGGCTGCTGGCCAGCTAGTCTAGACTACTTGGCCACATTCCAGGCCATTAAGAGACCTTCTCAAACAAAAGGTAGAAGGTGTAGGGGGCGGTGCTGATTCCCTAATTGGTTCTTGATTGTGTCAATAAAGGAGGCAGAAGCCAATTGCTGGGCGAAGGGAAAAAGGTGGGACTTCCAGGTCCCAGGAGGAAGAGAAGGGACACAGAGAAAGAGGAAGTCAGACCAGGCTTCGGACATGTAGGAAGCTGCAGACATGTAGGTCTTGGGGCCCCTAGAGTTTGTAGCCTCTACCTTGAGCAGGGGCTAAGGAAGTGGAGAGAGCCAGTTGATAAAATTAGGGCAGATAATTCTTCGCCTAGCCATTGAGTTATCTGGCTGGTTTTAAAATAATAAAAGTCTAGTGTTTTCCATCCATGGCACTAAAGTGAGCAGAAGGAGAAAGGGCAGCTGGGGCGGTTGTTGGAGGATAGGCGTAGCTAGCCAGTGGATCTCGAACTGCAGATCCTGGTGTTCTCAGGAAAGGTGCTATTTGGCCATTGGTGAAGGGCTAGCGGAGCGATCGCAGCTCCCAGGAACAGCAGCCAGCTGACCATGGTGGAGCTGAGTGAGACTGGCAGAGGCAGCTGATCTCGGAGCCTCACCGAGAGCACGGGCAGAGCACCCGAGAAGGCAGAAATGTGTCTTTTAAAATTATATGCATCACGAAGGCACCTGAGTGACATCGAGGTTATCTTCCAGCCTCTGTATGCACACATATGCATATGAACGCCTGCACACGTGCACCAGCACTCGAACTGCAAACATATACACACGTTGACCAATGAATATTTATGTATTTTATGGCAGGGAGCATATTTTGTGTGTATGTGTGTACACTATGGAATGATATTTATCCCCCACATTTTTTTTTATGCTGATTTGTTTCGAATGCCTTGACGGTACATTTTCCATTGAACTAACTTTACTATTTCCGAGTCTGTTTCTCTAGTTCTCAAATCACAATCTTTTATTGTTTATTTCTGGAAGTTTAAAGTTCACTGTACCCAGTGATTGCTTCTATCCTTTCCTTTCGATTGTTCTTCTTTAGTACTCTGTTGCTTTTTACAACAATCAATTGTAAAGAATTTTAGTTGATGCATGTTGACCAGGTGATTCAAGGCAGCTTCCACTTTGATGGAATAATTCTGACAAATCTGAGAGGCTGTGGCTGACCTGGAGTATGAAGCTAACCATGAAAAGATGGTGCTGGCTTGTCCTAGAAGCTGAAGGTAATTAGGAGATGATCTCCAAGGCTGCCTGAAGCTGGAGAGACTGGAAGGTGGCTGGAAGCTAACAAAGAGGGAGTCCCAACCAAACACTGTTGAAGCAAGACACAGATCCATGGGACCTCCAAGAAAAAAGGTGCTGTCCACCTGCCTTTCTTTCTCTCTCCCTCCCTCCCTCCCTCCCTCCCTCCCTCCCTCCCTCCCTCCCTCCCTCCCTCTTTCTTTCTTTCTTTCTTTCTTTCTTTCTTTCTTTCTTTCTTTCTTTCTTTCTTTCTTTCTTACTGGATCTTGCTGTGTAGCCCAGACTGGCCTTGAATTCACCATTTTCCTGCCTCTGCTGGACCTGTTCAGGACCACTCCTTGGAAGTCTCTTGAAATTTCTTATGAATTTTCTCTCTCTTCCTCTCCTCTCATCCTCTTCTTACTTTTTTTTTTTTTTTTTTTTTGACAAGATTTCAGTTTGTAACTCAGGCCGGCCTGGACCTTGCTGTGTAAGTAATATGTAAGTAATAGGATTAAACTATTCTCTATGCCTGCTTCTTTCTTCCTTTTTGAAGTAGGGTCTTAAAATGTTGCCTAGGCTGCCTTCAAATTCAAATGTGACTGCCGCCTCATTCTCTCCAGTGAGAATCTGGGTTCCAGTTCCAGATTTTTCTATTTGTAAAAATTGTTCTTGGGGGTGGGAGTGGGAGCAAGAGAGATGGCTCAGCAGTCAAAAGTACTCCCTGCTCTTCCAGAGCATCCAGTGTGGTTCTCAGCAGTCTTGTTGAGTGCCTCACTACTGTTTGTAACTCCAGTTCCAGGAGTTCCAATGCCCTCTTCTTGCCTCCATTGTCATCCCCAACACTTGGCATCTACACACACACACACACACACACACTGAAAACCATACTCTTTGAAATGTTGCAGTGAGCTTATGTATTGATTTGAGCAGTAATATTATATTAACAGTATTAAATCTTGAATTCCAGGAATATAAGATGTCGTTCTGTTTTATTTTATTTCTTCCAGTAATGTATTATAATTTCCAATGCACTAACCTGATATTTGATACCTATTCTTTAATATTTGATTCGCTTGAAATTATAACAAAACATGAATAACACTTACCATCTTATCCAGTTTTTAGTGTTCAGTTAGTGTTGCTAAGTATAACCTACATTATGGTCCAGTCAGTCTTCAGCACTCCTCAGCTGATAAACTGAAACTCTAGTTAAAAGCATGCTTCCCCTTGTACCTTCCCCTATATCCATGGCAACTACTTGATCACTTTCTGTCTATATAGTTGACACATCCCTGTATGAATGATCTCTTTGTGGGATTTTAATGGGTATGTGTCCTAAGAACTCATGAATGTTATCACATATTAGAAGGGAATGCATCACATTTTCTTCATTTTTTTAAATTGCAGATTGGGTTGCTTTTACATGCTGGCTGTTATGGTTAATCCTACTTTAAACATGAGCATACAAGCATATTAGGATACCAGGACCACTGTAACAACACATTGTGACTGGGTGGCTTAAATAATAGTAATCAATTTTTTTTCATAGTTGAAGAGACTAGATATCCAGTGTCACAATTCTGCATGGCTATTTTCCCATGCTGCCTTTCAATGTGGCTGGTAGCTACTTAAGTTTTTCTTTTCCCTTTTCTTCTCTCCTTACCTCCCCTCTTTTGCCCTCCCCTCTCCTCCCACCTCTTCTTTCTAAGAGAGGGTGTCATAGAGTACCAAGCTGGTTTGCTATATGGATGAGTACAACTTTAAACTTCTAGTTTTCCTGTCTCAACCTCCCAAGGGCTGGGATTACCACTGTACCTGGAACTCACTGTGTAGATCAGGCTAGCTTTGAACTCACAAGATATGCTTGCCTTTGTCTGCCCAGTGCTAGGATTAAACCAGTGTTCCACTGTGCTTGGCCACACTGGTTTTATTTGGTGCTGGGGATAAATATCAGGGCTTCACATGTACTAGCTAAGAATTCTCCCAGCTCCGTCTCCCAGCTCCCTCTCTCTTCCCCATTTAATGTATCATCTCAAAGAAACAGACTCTAAAAAAATAGGGGAAAGTATGGGATAGAATGAGGAAGATAAAACAGATAAGTAGGCATGGAGACCATCACCAACCAGCATTGACTTACCCCATGAGTTAGGATTTCCACATGCTTCCATCTATAAAGACAGATATCTGTCTGCAACCTTGATTCTGATTCTTTTGTGTACATACCCAAAATGAAATCACTGGGTCGTTTGGTAGTTTGATTTAAGACTTTTTAAGGGCCCGCTATGGAAGTATGATATTACTTTCTGTTACCATGGATGGTATGTAAGCATTCCAACTCCTCTCTAATATCCTCTCCAATGTGATTTTTTGATTTGAATATGTGTATATGTCCTACAGGTTCTTGAGATGGAACTCAGGTTTTGTGGCTTTACCTCATGAGCTGCCTCACTTGCCTGCAACATGTATTTCCTATTTTCTTTTATAATGGCCACTCTAATAGATGTAATTTGTTTTTTTGATGCTATTGTAAATGAAATTGCTTTTTAGTTTCCTTTTCAGATTGTTAACTGTTAATGTATAGAAATAAACTTATTTGTGCACATGTTTGCAGTTGTAGGCACACCTGTATCTGCACAGAAGCCAGAGGAGAATGTCAGGTGTCCTGCTGTATCACAATGCCTTGTTCCCTGAGATGGGGTCTCTGACTGAGGGAAGATACCACCATTTATCAGGGAAGCTGCATGGCTAGCACTCCCCAGCAGTTCTTCTGTCTCTGCCTCCACAGAAATGTTGGGCTACAGGATTACAAGGCCATGGCCAGCTTTTACATGGAGGCCAGGTTCCATGCTCATATCTAACATATGCCACATTGGCATACACCAGTGTGTCCCGTTCTATGTCCTCCAACTTTGCTGAATGTTTATTCATCCTAGCAGATTTTGGGTGGATTATTCTACATGAAAAACCACCCCTTCATGATTAGAGATGATTTTACTTCTTCATTCTGTCTTGAATCCCTTTCATTTTTCTCTAATTGCTCTTCTCAGAACTCTAGTGCAGTCTGACTAGACAAGGAGGCAAAAGTGGGCACGTATGACTCACTGAACAAAGAAAATCAGGCATGTTTGTTTTTTAATTTAGTTTCGGTTCAACTATGCTACAAAATATGTTTTGTATGGAGCGCAGCCTTTCATGCGAGGATAAACTGGCACTAATTCGGTTCCAAGGTGAAGCACATACGCTTACTGGATGTGAGACGAGATCATATGGGGCTGAAAGCAGAGAGTGAGGCGCAGAGTGTAGGAGAACATTCTCAGACAAGACATCTTAACAAAGGTGTGGTCAGTGGCAGCAGGAAGCCACCCCACCACTAGGAGGCAGTCCCCAGCTGTCTCAGGGCTAGACTGAATGTCTAAGCTGGATTCTACACATATTAACAACTGTAACAAACACAATGCAGCTTAGGAATTAGTATGAAGGGAAACTGCATAGGTTAAGTTTGTATGTTTCCCATGATGCTTAGCTTCACTGATATGGATCCATGTGACTCACCACTCACATGTTAAGAATAAAAGAGAAAGCTACCCATGATCTTCCTTGAAGAGCAGACTGGGACATACCCTGCTCCTCAACCCCTTCACATTCATAGATGGCAAGTGTACTTTTTGTTTAAAGTTGAAAATATTTAGTCACAGTGGCATCTTAGTTAATTTCTCCAAAGTGTTGAATGCTACAACAGTCTACAGATAGGTTCCTAAGATTGAGAAACTTAATGTAAGTAACCAGTGTATACATCAACATAACAGTATCTTTCAAAATGTATAGTTTATGTCTCTATTGCACACAACTAAATCTGTGCTATAAACTAGACTGGCCTTTAGGCAGTTTGTTAGGTTGAGTCAGAGTAATTCTTAAAGTGATGCAATGTTCTGATGATTGCTAAATCCAGGGCTTCTGCTACTTCCTGCCATGCTGGAGTCTTCCTAGCAGCTACTGTGGTCACTTAGCTGGATTCGTTCCCTCTCCTTGGGTGGTAACCCAAGGATTCAACCTTTGTTGCCTAATTACAAAGATTGTTTTTTCCCCCACAAGTAGTGGAAGATAACCATTTTTGCATACTTCTTTGGTTGTTTTTACTGTTGCTTTGTTTACTTCTCTGCAATTTCCCTTGAAGACAGATAGACATAGATTATACTCTTTTATGTTTTATCATAATCGAATGCTAAGACCATAGTAAAAGCTGGCAAATTATTTTCTTTTAAATTTTTTATTTTTTAAATCTCTCTGCATATGTGTGTGTGTATGTGTGTGTTTGTGTGAGATTTTATGTGTACCGTGAGTGTGAAGGTATCCATAGAGGCCAGAGGCCATTGAATTACCTTGAACTTAAATTACAGTCAGTTGTGAGCCACAGTGTGGGTGCTGGGAACCTAATTCAGGTTCTCTGCAAGAACAGTAACTGTTCTTAAGCACTCAGCCATCTCTCTAGACCTAAGTTATTTTATCTCAGTCATGCTGTATTTTCATTAAATTATTTCACATTAAATAACTTTTTTATGTAAGTGTGTGTGTGAGTCTAAATATGTGCACATGAACACAGGTGCCTACGGTAGCCAGAGGCCTCAGATCTGCTTGGAGCTGGAACAATGGGTGCTGAAAATAGCTATATTCTCCACAAGTGTAGCCAACACTCCTCATCACTGAGCTTCTGCTCCAGCCCAACTATGCCCTTAAAAATGGTTTTATTTCTCATGGGCATTGTGCCTGTTTAACACATTTAGGAATACAAGGCTTAGACCCAGTCTTTCTTTAACTTTTTTAACTGATCTGGGATGGTTAGCCTATGAGTTAAGGGACTATAGCAAATTCATGGCTTTGAGTTTATTATTAGGGTGTTTTCCATATTTTATTTAGAAATAGCTGAGAGGAGTGAACAGACAACAGTCCAGGTTACCTTACATGGATGGTTGGTTTTCAAAACGTCAGAAGTCCATAGACTTGACATTACAAATATTTATATATTAATGTTCATTTTGATTAGAGACCTGTCTGCTCCTGACAGCTTTCTGTCGTGGATTCTAAGAAGAAATTGAGCATCCTTGGAGTTACTCCAGTTGTGCGGTGACAGCCACTAGGCAAGAATTGCCTCTTTCCATCTACAGACAAATTACTGTCCAGAAAAGGACACACTTGTAGAATAGTCAACTGATTATATCTGCCTAGACAGAATAATCAGCCCTTAATAATTCTGCATCACTAGGTCTGTCAGATGATTCTGGGCCAGAAGGCTGAAAATTTGATGCTCCAACGTTCAGTAGTATAGGGGCTTTCCAGGTGTTAAGTGGTCTCTGTAAATCAGCTAAGTTTTAGAAGTTATGTTTAGTGCTTCCCATAATTTCAGTTAACTCAGTCATTCTGGATTTCTGATGGGGTTGAATACCTATAGTCTCATAGCCAATCCTGGCTATTTACTTTGAGAGAAAAGATCTGAGTGGATAGTTTTCAGCTGACATTCGTTCTAAAGCCAAGAAAAAAGCCAGGTTCAAAACTAAGTGTTTTAGTTAGGAGAGATGACAGAGGTTCTGGTTAGTCAACAAAATGATGGACTGGGTATTAGGACTATCTTGTACCTCACTGGTACAATTAGGAATAATTATGCTCTAATTGCATTTTGAAAGAAAAGTTTTATTTTAGCAGGAAGGGTGAAGCTAGGTGATGAGAGAGAGAAGGGGGGGGGCATGGAGGCAGATGTTCACGTGTCTCCACCAGTCAAAAATAGTTTATATATCTAGGTTGGGTATTAGGTTACACTTCTGATTGAGCATTAACAAACTTATAAAGCCTTTGATTAACATTTAAAAAATGTAGAAAAGCAAAAAGGAAAAGGGGGCATGGGATAGGGGTTTTCTAGGGAGGGGAAATGGGGAAAGGGGATGGCATCTGGAATGTAAATAAAATATATATAAAAAAAAGAAAAAAAGAAAAAAAAGAAAAAATGGTTTTATTTAATTATTGTTGTGGTCAGTCACGTTACCTTAGGTCAAATCCTTATATTTAGGGAACCAGTGTCTGTAGCACAGTGGCTCTTCATCTCCTTGAGCTCAGTACCTCACTTTTCTTTGAATTGAAAATAGATTCTTTATATGATATATTCTGATCATGGTTTCCCCACCTCCATCTCCCAACTCACTCAACTCTCTGCCTTCTGTCTTAGTCAGGATTTTATTGCTGTGAAGAGACACTATGACCACAGCAACTCTTAAAAAGGAAAATATTTAATTGGGGTTGGCTTACAATTTCAGAGGTTTAGTCCATTGTCATCATGGTGGGAAGTATGGTAGTGTGCAGGCAGACACGGGGCGGGAGGTGGAGCTGAGAGTTCTTATAGCCATGAATTGTTAATTCACTCTGAGCTCCTGGTGGGTGATCACATTTCCTGCCACCCACTAGAGTTCTCTGGATTTGAGAATGAAAAGACACACACACACACGGAGGAAGAGGAAGTTCTGCCATGAGAGGGTTGTAGGTCAGACTATGTTGTGAAGGTGTGGAGGGTGAGATGGGTGAAATGTAGGTACAAAGGGAAAGTAGCCCCATAGGAGGGCTGCCCAGAAGGAAACAGGTCAGCAAAGGTAAAAAATAGATTTAAAAAGTGTTAACTCAGGAATACGGGAGGGGGGAGTGTGTGCAAGCTGGGGAGGTTTGGAAGTGCCCAGCCATTGAGCAAGTTAAGTCTTATTAAATAAAAAGGTTGTGTGTGTGTGTGTGTGTGTGTGTGTGTGTATGTGTATGTGTTTGTGTGTGCCTTTTCATTCAGGAATTCAGAGAGCTTTAGTGGGTGGAAAGAAGTGTGATTGCCTACCAGGCGCTCAGAGTGGATTAGCTATTCACTGCTTCAAGTTCTAAATTGGGATCAGTAGGCAGCTGGAAGATAATGCCATGCTAGGCTAGGCTTGAACATTTGAGACCTCAAAGCCTGCCCCCAGTGACATGCTTCCTTCAACAAGGCCACACCTCCTAATAGTGATACTCCCTATGAGTCTATGGGGCCATTGTCTTTCAAACCACCACATCTTTCTCTCTCTCTTTAAAAAAATAAACAAGAAAAACAAAACCAAAATAGAAAAAAGAAACAAAGAAAGAACACATACACACAGAAAACTCACAAAATGATATAATATACAAGCAAAAGGCTGGGAGTGCAAAAAATATACACCTTTACTCTCAGCACTCAGAAGGTCAGATCTTTATAAATTCCAGGCCAGCCCAGTCTTCATAGCAAGTTCCAGGTTAGCCAGAGCTAATAAAGAGACCCTGTCTCAAAGGCATTGAAAATATGTATATTCATGTACTCACATCTCATGGAGTAGATTAATCAGATAGTGTAGGCTGCCGACCCGACTCGGCCGGTCAAGATGGCGCCGGCCTCAGCTTCTGGTATCGACTAGTGCACTGCACATTCGTCAACGGGGTATGCTAATGAGGTACCACAATCCAGCAGGGTATGCTAATGGGGTACCACAATCCTGACCAATCACCCCCTCCTGGGTGGGGTATGCTAATGTGGTATACTAATGAGGCACTGCAGTTCTGACCAATCACGCACCTCCACGCAACCCCCCAACCCCCACCCCGGGCTGAGGGTATATAAGCAGCTATATAAGCAGCTCGCCCTGGGCATTCAAGGTCTCCTCCTGAAAACTAAAAGAGCGCTTCTGCAATAAAGGCTGTTGAGAAGGATCTGGTTGTTCACGTCTTCCTTGCTGGACAAGTGGGGCGTGACAAGATAGTGGGTAGTTATTCCCACAACTCCTGTACCACTGTTGCATGTCATGGAGTCAGGTCACTATTGTAGATAGAAAGGTCTTTATCCAGGTTGGTGTTTACCTTTCTTCTCTGGCAACATGCATAGTACCTTCTAGTATCATGGGCACGAGTCAGTAGGGGTGATGGCTCTAGGTAGCAAAAGCTTGACTTCTCCATGTTCAATGAGATACGTAGATGTTGTCTTCAGAAATAGGGCTTTAACATCAGTTTGTGGAAAGCAACCTAAATAGCCTTAGTAATAGCCTGA
Organism: Arvicanthis niloticus; assembly: GCF_011762505.2. Lineage (NCBI taxonomy): Eukaryota > Metazoa > Chordata > Mammalia > Rodentia > Muridae > Arvicanthis > Arvicanthis niloticus. The sequence continues at coordinate 20,908,268 of NC_047664.1, forward strand.
GTTGTTTGGGGAATTCCATGGGGCCCTTTTGACCAACAAGTCAATTAGATGTAACCCATTCCCAGCACAGGAGGTTTTATTCAGAGACAAGAAATGTCTAGTTGGGACTTTGTGTTCCTTTTTTTTTTTTTTTTTTTTTTTTTTGTGATTCCATCTATGTATAAAGAAACTTCTACTATAGTAGGTTTTTATATGGTTTTTCATATGGCCCTTAGTCTTATCTGTTCCTTCCTCATATAGCCTCCCGTATGCCCCCTTCCCTCCCTCCTCTTTTTAGTCTTTCTGTTCTAGCACCCCATGTCTTTTCGTAACTAACTATTCTATTTCTGTTTCCCAGAGAGAGGCATCTCTCTCCACTAGCCTCTTACCCTATGTGGTTATGTGGATTTGGATATGCCTATTGAAGGTTTAAAAGCTAACTAACATATACTTATAAGCAAATACTATCATGTTTGTCTTTTGGAGGGTCTGAGTTACTTCATTCAAGACGATTTTTTTTTCTAACTCCGTTTACCTGTGAATTTTATGATTTCATTTTTTTAAAAAGTTGAGAAATATCCCACTGTGTAAATGTACCAGATTTTCTTTATCCATTCATCTGTTGACAGACATCTAGGCTATTTCCAGTTTCTTGCCATTATGAATACAGCAGCAGTGAATATGGATGAACAAGAGTTTCTACAGTAGGCTGTAGAGCCCTTTGGGTACATGCCCAAGAGTGGTACAGCTAGGTCTTGAGGTAGATCTATTCCCAGGTTCCCGGGGAATGGCCATACTGATTATTGTAGTGGTTGTATAAGTTACACTCCCACCATCAATGGATGAGTGTTCCCCTTACCCCTTGTTCTTGCCAGCATGAGCTGTTACTTGTTTTATTGATCTTGGCCATTCTGACTGGTGTGAAATGAAGTCTCAGAGGGCTTTTGATTTGTATTTCCCTGATGACTAAGAATGTTGAGCTTTCAAAAAGTATTTTTCAGCCATTTGTGTTTCATCTTTTTTTAATAAAAAATTTGTATTTTATGTTTAGATCTGTATCCCATTTTTAGCTGGGTTGTTTTCTTGTTGTCTAGTTTTTTTTTTTTTTTTTTTTTAGTTTTATATGTGTGTGTTAGATAGTATAATAATATTAGAATAATAATTAGATAGTATAACGGTAAATATCTTTTCCCATTTTGTGGCTGCTGCTTTGTTCAAATAGCAGCGTCTTTTGCAGAAACTTTTTAGTTTCAGGAAGTCCCATTTATTAATTGTTGTTCTTAGTGACTGCACTATCAGCATCTCGTTCAGGGAGTTTTTCTTATGCCTGTGAGTTCAAGGCTGTTCCCCAGTTTCTCTTCTCTTAGGTCCAGGGTGTATCTGGTTTTGTGTTGAGTTCTTTGATGTATTAGAGTTGCGTTTTGTGCAAGGTGACAGGTGTGGGTCTACTCCCAATTCTTTACATGCAGATGTCCAGTTTAACCAGCACCATTTGTTGAAGATACTGTCTTTTTTTTCTGGTATGTATTTCTGGCTTCTTTATCAAACTCACTTTTTAAAATAAATACTTTGTAGCATTTACTTTATTTTCTGAAAATATAACGTATTTACATATCTATTAAAATGATACAGTGTCTTTATCATGTAATTGAGTTAGTTACTTTCATTTCTGTCACCAGAAACACCTATCAAAATTAACCTCACAGGAGGATTTGTGTTTTGTTTTATTTCTCTATTTTTACTTTTGATACAGAGTCTCACTATGTAGCTCTGGCTGTTCTGAAACTCACTATAGCAAGACCAGGCTAGCCTTGAACTCATAGAGATCTGTCTGCCTCTCTGGTGCTGAGATCAAAGGCATGCTGAGATTGCCATGCCCAGCTCAAAGAAAGATTTATTATGGTTCAGAAGTCAGAGTACATTATGGAGAGAAGACTGTCTTCCTCCTTTTTATTCTGTTTAAGCCCCTAGTTCATGGGATGGTGCTGTCCATGGTTAGGGTAGGTCTGGAAACATCTTCATAGAAAAGCCCAGAGTTAGTTGTCTTGCTAATACTCTAGATGCTTCCAAAGCCAATCAAGGTAAAAATAGGTGAGAACACAACCACTTAAAAAACACAACCACAAAAGAAACTGGCTTAGGAAACAACATTGTTTTTGTTTAGGTTTTGCATATACATGTTGGTATTATGCTTCTGTGTATGCATGGTTACATGTGTGGGTACACCTGTGTGTATGCATGTGCACATATGTGCATCTGCCCATGGAGCCCTGTTTTCTTTAATTGCTATCCATTATATACACCAGGGCAGGATTACTCACTTGTACCCAGAGCTTGCATATTAGTCTAGACTCAGTAGCCAGCTTCTCTGGGGATCTTTTGTCTTCATCTCCCAGGTACAAGTATTGCAAATGCTGCCTGTCAACAGCATTTACATAAATGCCATGAATCTCAACTTCTGTCCTCATGATAGATAACAGGCATCTACCTGCCGAGCCAGATACCAATATTTCAAGATGGAAGTGCTGCATCATGACGTGTGAAATCTGTAAACTGACCAGATGTAAACAAACCAGTAAGAATGGCTGGGTTGAGGCAACAGCACACCCAGGCAGATGAGTGAGTGAGTAGTACAAAAGGTGTGAGAGGTGCCAGGTCTTTCGCAGTGGTACAGCCTTCCTCCAGAGCTCAGCACCCATGGCAGCTCTGCAGGACGATGCTGTACTTGGATGTGATGTGGAACTAGAATGTAGGGGTGTATAGTGATGCTCAAGGCTGCCCCTCACGTGTCTGCGCACGAGGGATTGAGAATGGCAGAGACAATCCTTTGTTTCTTGTAAGTGTTCCACTTCCTGTTTACTTTTTCCTGCCCTAAATACCTAGTAATTAACTATAAATGCCCCCACCAAAATTTTTAAAGCAATTTGAAAATTAAATATATGTACAAATTAATTTTCAACTTAGAGGATGTGATCTATGTTAAAAATTATTTTGATGCTGGGCATAATATCACATACATTTAATCCCAGCACTTGGGAGACAGAGGCAGGGGGATCTCTTTGAGTTCAAAATCAGCATGGTCTATATAGGAAGTTCGAGCACTACATAGTGAGACTTCTCTGAAAAAAAAAAAAAAGTTTTCCAAATGATAACACTTCCCAGTTTTAGACATATTAACTGAATACCTAAAAGCAGAGGGAGAAACATAGTCTAAGATCAAAGTAAAATTATTTTTCTTCCCGACTATATGTTTTTTATAATCTTTTAATGTGTTAATGGCCTTTATCAACCTACTCAAAAAGGATGCAGAATTTTTCTAGATTATTCTATCATGAAGTCCTTTGAAGATTGTTACATTCCACTACTATCATTAAGTGTATTAGAGTCAGTGGATTGTACTTTACAGATAACCATAGCAATACCTGTAACATGCCTTGTTTATGGTAAGATATAGGTAGGCCTTGATCATCTCATTTTCAAGGAGCATGTAAGCCATGCACCTTGTTTCATATAAGCCACATATTCTTCCATTCTACAAAAATGTCATATAACAATTCAGTACTAAGCTTTGGAATTTAATGAAGTAAAGAAAAGTTATGAAAAATATGAAACATTGTTACTCTATAATTGCATTTGTAACAGCCTGCAAGTGGCTCAACATTTAGTCTTCTTTAACTTAAATATGATGTGAATGCTGTTTCAAACTTTCATGAAGGTGTGATGGAGAGAGCTCAGTGATTAAAAGCCCTGCCTGCCCTTCCAGAAGTCCTGGGCTCAGTTTCTAGGACCTATATGGCAGCTCACAGCTGTCTAACCCCAGTTCCAGTGGAGTTGAACCTGCTGCTGACATGGACTGGAGGGCAGCTCACAACTGTCTAACTCCAGTTCCAGTGGCGTTGAACCTGTTGCTGACAGCTCACAACTGCCTAACCCCAGTTCCAGTGGAGTCCAACCTGGTACAGACACAGGGTGGAGGTGCTGTTACTATCCTAGGAGTGGGCCTGAGTAAGTTATAAAAATGTGTCTAGCCCACTTTCTCTTGCTCTTTCTTGCTGTCCTCTGTTGTCCCATCTTCCTCCATGAAATATCATAAGTATGCACCTCTCAAGATATGGAGATCTTGACTGGGTAGAGCTCAGCAGTTAAGAGCACTTGCTGATTTTGCAGAGGACATGCGTTTGCTTCCTATGGCCCATGTTAGGTGCTAAATTAAAGGCATGCATCACCACCACCCAGTGACAATGAAATGGTTGAATAATTTCATCACTCACTAATGTGAAGGTACAATAAATTTTCCGCTTGCTAATATTAAATTATCACCCATATTAAAAAGTCTTTTCTGGTGTTTTGGTTCATTGTTTTTCTCTTGAGACATGGTCTTACTATATTGACCAGGTGGAACTCCAGGGAGCCTCCAGATTCAGTGTAGGCCACTAAGCTCATTTTTCAGGTACCTATTCTGCTTAGAAAATGTAAAAGTTTTAAGTGCTGACTAGGAAATTTGAAAACATTATTTTTAAAGACTTTTGACAGACAAATCAGCATCTCTGCCAATTTTGCATCATTATTTTTGGCAAGATAATTTGCTGTTATGCCAAGACTGAGATATATGGTAGCTGGAGTTAGAGATGATCCAAAAATTCATTCTCAAACTGTGATATAGCTCACACTTACAGGAAGTAGAGTGTATGTCACAAATTACTAGGTGTATACATGGTGTGAAAACTACCCTAATAAATCTGAGTGCTTCTAATGAAGAGACAAAAATCAATGAAACGTTCAAAGCCTCGAGGTTCTGTCAGGTTTGAGTAGTAGATAACAAGCAGAAAGAGCAAAGTCAGTGTGGAAAGCAGACTTGCAGACAGTTTCTGATGTCTTCACATTTTACCCATGAAAAGTATTAGAAGTTACAGGAGAAAAAGGGCCATGGTGATGAACTAAAGTTTCTGGTGAAGTGGCCAGTAAGACCATATCATTTTTTTATTATTATTATTATTATTATTATTATTATTATTATTATTGTTATTATTATTATCATCAGTATTAGTATCATTATCATTATGATTATTTTAGTTTTATTTCATTTTGTTTATTTATTTTTGTTTGTTTGTTTGTAATTTATTGAATATTTTATTTACATTTCAGATGTTATCCCCTTACCTGACTCCTCCCCACCCCCACCCAGGAACCCCTGATTCCATCCCCCCTTCTCCTGCTTCTATGAGGATGTCCCCTCCCCACACTCGAATTCCCCCACATTCGGCATCTAGCCTTCATGGGACCAAGAATCTCCTCTCCCACCTATGCCCGACAAGGCCATCCTCCCTTACATATACAACTGGAGCCATGGGTCCCTCCCTATGTGCTCCCAGGCTGGTGGTTTAGACCCTAGGAGCTCTGGTTGGTTGATATTGTTGCTCTCCTCTTGGGGCCACAAACCCTTTCAGCTCCTTCAGTCTTCTCTCTCACTCCTCCATTGGGAACCCCTTGATCAGTTCAATGGTTAGCTGTGAGCATCTGCCTCTGAATATGTCAGGCTCTGGCAGACCTCTAAGAAGACAGCTATATTAGGCTCCTGTCAGCATGCACTTCTTGACATCCACATCAGTGTCTACCTTTGGTGACTGCACATGGGATGAAATACCCAGGTGGAATGGTCTCCAGACAGCTCCTCCTTCAGTTTCTGTCCCACACTTTGTCTCCATTTTTGTTCCCTTGAGGATTTTGTTACTGCTTCTAAGAAGGAATGAAGCACCCACACTTGGTCTTCCTTCTTCATGAGCTTCATGTAGTCTGTGAGTTGAATCTTGGGTATTGAGAGCTTCTAGGCTAATATCCAATTATCAGTGAGTGAATATCATGTGTGTTCTTTTGTGAATGGGTTACCTCACTCAGGATGATATTTTCTAGTTCCATCCATTTACCTAAGAATTTCTCAAATTCATTGTTTTTAATAGCTGAGTAATACTCCATTGTGTAAATGTACCACATTTTTTGTATCCATTCCTCTGTTGAAGGACATCTGGGTTCTTTCCAGCTTCTGGCTATTTATATATAGGCTGCTATGAACATAGTGGAGCATGTGTCCTTGTTATATGTTGGGGCATCTTCTGGGTATATGACCAGGAGTGGCATAGCTAGGTCCTCAGGTAATGCTATGTCCAATTTTTTGAGGAACCACCAGACTGATTTCCAGAGTGGCTGTACCAGCTTGCAATCCTACCAGCAATGGAGGAGTGTTCCTCTTTCTCCACATCCCCGCCAGCATCTACTATCATCTGAGTTTTTGATCTTAGCCATTCTGACTGGTATGAGGTGGAATCTCAGGGTTGTTTTGATATGCATTTCCCTGATGACTAAGGATGCTGAACATTTCTTTAGGTGCTTCTTGGCCATTTGAGTTTCCTTAGTTGAGAATTCTTTTTTTTAGCTCTATACCCCGTTTTTTAATAGGGTTATTTGGTTGTCTGGAGTCTACTTTCTTGAGTTCTTTGTATATATTGGATATTATCTCTCTATCAGATGTGGGATTGGTAAAAATCTTTTCCTAATTTGTTGGTTGCCATTTTGTCCTATTGACAGTGTCCTTTGCCTTACAGAAGCTTTGCAATTTTATGAGGTCCTATTTGTCAATTCTTGATCTTAGAGCATAAGCCATTGGTGTTCTGTTGAGGAACTTTCCCCCTGTGCCCAAGTATTCAAGGTTTTTCCCCACCTTCTCTTCTATTACTTTTAATGTATCTGGTTTTATGTGGAGGTTTTTATCCGCTTGGACTTGAGCTTTATACAAGGGGATAAGAATGGATTGATTTGCATTCTTCTACATGTTGTCCTCCAGTTGAACGAACACCATTTGTTGAAAATGCTGTCCTTTTTCCACTAGACAGTTTTAGCTCCTTTATTAAAGATCAAGGGACCATAGGTGTTTGGGTTCATTTCTGAGTCTTCAATTATATTCCATTGATCTTCCTGCCTGTCTCTGTACCAATACCATGTAGTTTTTATCACTATTGCTCTGTAGTACAGCTTGAGGTCAGGGATGGTGATTCCTCCAGAAGTTCTTTTATTGTTGAGAATAGTTTTCTCTATCGTGGGTTTTTTGTTATGCCAAATAAATTTGAGATTTTCTCTTTATAACTCTGTGAAGAATTGAGTTGGGATTTTGATGGGGATTGCATTGAATCTGTAGATTGCTTTCGGCAAGATGGCCATTTTTACTAAATTAATCCTGCCAATCCATGAGCATGGGAGATCTTTCCATCTTCTGAGATCTTCTTAGATTTCTTTCTTCAGAGACTTGAAGTTCTTGTCATACAGATCTTTCACTTGCTTGGTTAGACTCACACCAAGGTATTTTATACTATTTGTGACTATTGTGGATGGTGTCATTTCCCTAATTTCATTCTCAACCTTTATCCTTCGAGTAGAGGAAGGCTACTGATTTGTTTGAGTTGATTTTATAACCAGCCACTTTGCTGAAGTTGTTTATCAGGTTTAGGAGTTGTCTGGTGGAAGTTTTAGGGTCACTTAAGTATACTATCATATCATCCGCAAATAGTGATATTTCGACTTCTTCCTTTCCTATTTGTATCCCTTTGACTTCCTTTTGTTGTCTAACTGCTCTAGCTAGGACTTCCAGTACTATATTGAATAGGTAGGGTGAGAGTGGGCAGCTTTGTCTAGTCCCTGATCTTAGTGGGCTTGCTTCAAGTTTCTCTCCATTTAGTTTGATGTTGGCTACTGGTTTGCTGTATATTGCTTTTACTATGTTTAGATATGGGACTTGAATTTCTGATCTTTCCAAGACTTTTAACATGAAGGGATGATCCTTTTTAAGAAAGGGTCTCACTATGTAACCTTGGCTAACTTGGAACTTGCTATGTAGACCACACTGGCTTCAAACTTACAAGATCTGCCTGTGTTGACCTTTCAAGTGCTGTATTAAAGGCATGTGCCACCATGCCTGGCTGTTGGCAGGGTCATTTTAAGTAATAGTATGTAAGGTGCTGCGTGAGGAGGAGCTGAAGTCTCGAGACTCCCCCAGCCTGGTCCCTGCTATAGTGAACATTTTCCTAGCCGGGAAACCTTTCTTATACACCACAGCTCTGAGAATGGTTGGACCTCTGGTGAGCTGAGGTCAAAAGTGATGCCCGTTCTATAATGAAAATATTAAAACAGCATCTTATCTAGTAGAAGAAAATGTCTTCAGAAAAATTTACTTCTCTTTAAGTTTGTAATGCAGTATCTGCTGTAGTCATGAATGTTTGTAATGCAGTATCTGCTGTAGTCATGAATGCCGCTTGCTCAGCATTCCATCACATATGCATTAGAGGTTCTGTTGTCACTTAGAACTAAGTGGAGTTATTTTTTCACAGTCAGTATGGGTTGACTTGGTAGCCCACACTTGATTTTGGCTTCTCCTGCTTTTGTATAGCTGTTTACAATTTATTTCCATGTTCAATTCAGCCACAAGGTTGCTTTGTGATTTTTTTCTTTCTCTTTCCCCTTTTCTTTTCAAATGCTAGGCTTATTGCCCTACCCTGGCCTTCAAACTCTGGTTACGTCCTCTGCCATGCATCCCCATGGTAGCCTTCAAGTCTCGGTGGGCCTGACTCCCTGTTATCCAATAGGTCGTATATCTTGTGGAGCTTTTAAATCTCACCCTGCATTTGCTGTCTTTCAAACTTTAATCTACACCCTCTCTCCCTGTTCCTGTTTTTAAGAGCTTGGTACTGTGTCACACACATTTACGAGTTAAGTATCTGTCTCACCACTGAGAGCAAGCAGCTCTCCTTAAGGTTGTTATCTTCTGTGTCTGCAGTTGTTTTATGTTTCCATGCATTCGTCTTTTTATTAAGCTTTTGTACCGTTTCCTGAACAAGATAGTTTCCTATAAAACATACCAAAGGTTTTGAATCTAGATTTTTTTTCTCCTTCCCTTTTCCCTCTTGCTCCAGCTTCGCTCGCTCCACCCCCACTCACTCCTCCCCTGCTTGATCCGTCCTGCTCGCTCTGGTCTGAATTTAGATTTTTTTTAAAAAAATATAAATTAGTAGTATCATGCAATGCATAATTTAATATAGAATTTTTTTCAGATTGTGACTTTTAGTTTAAAAAAAAGCCATCTGTATCATGATTGTTGGTGGGCAAGGACAATCCAATAAATCTATACAATTTGCAAAAATACTTTACTGAGATAGGATAGGCTGATAAGGAATTTCATTTTTCTCAACTCCTATTAACTTTAGGGTTTTAGGCATCAATACACACTGCCTTATTATCAATTAATTGCATTCTATAGTAGTACCCTTTGAGAGGAAAATGACTATTTGAATAAATGAGCCTTAATTCCTGATCTGGGAAGTAGGTAGATATGGGTATAGTAGCTTTAAATATGAGATCAAGGAGAGATAGCTCAGTTGGCAAAGTGCTCACCACATAAGCATGACCTGAATTCAGATCCCCAGCACCCACATAAAGTTGGGTGTATCCTGGGGGGAGGGAAAGCAGGGAGACAGACAGATCCCTATAGTAGTAGGGCTGTCCAGCCATTCCAACCAAATGGGAGAGCTCCAGGTTCATTGAGACCGTGTCTCTAAATAATGTGGAGAGCAAGCAAGGAAAATGAGCATTGTTGAACTGGGTCTCCACACTCACATACACACAGTAACACCCATGCACACAGTGACACCCATGCACACAGTGACACCAATGCATACAGTGACACCCATGCACACAGTGACACCCATGCATACAGTGGCACCCATGCATACAATGACACCCATGCACACAGTGACACCCATGCATACAGTGACACCCATTCACACAGTAACACCATGTACACCGTGACACCCATGCACACAGTGACACCCATGCACACAGTGACATCCATACACACAGTTACCCCCATGCACACAGTGACACCCATGCACACAGTGACACCCATGCACACAGTAACACCCATGCATACAGTGACACACATGCATACAGTGACACACATGCATACAGTGACACACATGCACACAGTGACGCCCACGCACACAGTGACGCCCACGCACACAGTGACGCCCACGCACACAGTGACGCCCACGCACACAGTGACCCCCATGCACACAGTGACCCCCATGCACACAGTGACCCCCATGCACATAGTGAGAACTACCAGGTGTGCACTACAGGCACTAGCCTGCTGGATTTTGTGAACAACTGGAATGGTAAGTACTCAGGTAGATGTACAGTTTCTTTGGTTCTTTAGTATGTGGTGAGCAGAAGTATCTTATTCTTGAGTTTTCAGCATGTGAGTATTTATATAAACAATAACTATGACAGAGAGAGAATACAAAGGGACCTGCATGCTAATGCTTCTGTATTTCATTTGAATTGTTACAGTCGATTTATAAGAAGAGTATAAAAAGCTAAGTATTTATTTTAACCCCTATGCCAACAACTAAAAGAACGTAAAAGATATTAATTCAATAGACAAGTTAAGATGGAACACTAAAAAATAATCAGACAATTAAAAAATTGGAAAATAAGAGTGAAATCTATGAAAGAAAAACAGAAATGATAAAACAGTAATTCTAAATCCAGATATATTAGTATTCATATCAAATATAAATACTTTAAATATAATTGTTAAATATAACCATTATCAAATTTAATAATGGCCTCACTGTCAGAAATCTACTTCAAATATAATAATATAGACAGTTTAAAAGGAAGAAGGAAGAACATATTATGCAGACTGTAATTGTGATGGTTTGAATGTCATATATTTGAATGTTTCATCCCCACTTTATGGAACAATTTGGGAAGGATTAGTAGGTATAGGTTTGTTGGAAGGCATGTGTCACAAGGAATTTTCATAAACTTATGCCAGGCCCAATCAACCCTACCTCCCTGTGTGCCTCCTGTTTGTGGATTAGGATGTAAGCTTTCAGCTACTGCTCCAGAACCACCCTGCCTGCCTGCCTGCTGCCATGCTCCCTGTTATGATGGTCATAGATTCACCCTCTGAAACTGTAAAACAAGCCCCCAAATACTTCCTTTTACAAGTTGCTTTGGCAATGGTGTCTCTTCACAGCAACAGAACAGTAACTAAAATTCTAATAAAAATATTTGGAGAAAAACTATATTAAAGGCAAAATTAGGCTGGGTATGTTGGCACATGCTTTAAATTCCAGCACTCGGGAGGCAAAGGAAGGCAGAACTCTGTGAATTTCAGGCAGGCCTGATCTATATAGCAAGTTCCAGGTCTGCCAGGGCTATATAGGGAGATCTTGAAAAAAAAAATAGGCTTCAAGGAACAGAAAATCTACCAGGAGACACTATACAATATCTATAAGTTCTTTTCATCCAGAAGACATTGATTTTATTTTTTTACATTTTTATATAATGGTAACTACTAATGAAAGGCATTAAGATCAAAGTAAAAACGACTTATTGGAAGTAGTTAATTGTGTAGAAATGTCCAAAACCAAAGTGCCACAATGTATTCATCAGTGTTGCTAGTCAGAAGAGAAAGCGTATCAGGAATTAACTTTAAAAAATTACATGTATGGGCTGGAGAGATGGCTCAGCCTTTAAAGGCTAGGCTCACACCAAAAAAATCACATGTATTTACTTACTGCATGTGAGTGCACATGCATATGGGCCTGTGCAGTTGTGTGCATGTGCACACCAATGTATATAGGAGTCATGGCAGTCAGAGAACAGTCTGTGAGACTGAGTCCTGGGATCACAGTCGTTGCCAGGCTTTGGGGCAAGTAACTTGCCTTTACCCACAGAGCCATTTGCCAGTCTCCATATCTGGAAGTAAATTTAAACAGGAATCCACACAGAACACAGTAAGAATTTAAGATTTCTCTTTTCTTTTAAATGGTCAGATGCTAATCCAATCAATCATGACTTTTTTGTTGCTATAATTGTTACTGAGACTTAATTACAGAATAATTTCTTGCTGGAGTAATCTTCCCCATGGGTCTTCATTCTAGTTTCTTGGCATCTGCTCCCCACCTCCATTCCCACAGATTCACATACATAAAAAGTTAGACTCTAAAATGCACAAGGAAGAAACCAATTTTAAATGTCTATGCATCCAAGAACAGAGCTTTAAAATATATGACACAAAAACTGGTAGAAGTGAAAACAGAACTCGGAAAATCCAATTATCCTAGAGACTTCTGCTCTTTGCATAAAGTGGCAAATAATAAGAGAAAGATCAGCAGTCCATGGGTCTGGTACACAGGCAGAGATAAACCAGGTAAGTCACGTGCCTCTGCTCTAATTCCAATCTTCAGGATACAGTTTCTAATTGCTTCTTGGGGCGAGATGGGTGTGAAGGGATGCGTGCTCAAGTAGCACAAACGATTCCAGGGCTGTAAGAATGCATTTTTATAAATTGAAATCACACAGAGCTTCTTCTCTGGTGACATGGAAATAAACTAGAAAATATTAAAAAGTAACCTGGGAAACAGACATATATTTGGAAATTTGACCTCGCAGTTCTACAACCTTTCTGTGAAATAAATCTCAAGAGAAACCATAACCCAGTCTGGGTTGGCTGGAAGTGAAAATGTAAGCTGTATGTGGTAGTGTGGGCCTGTGGTCCCAGCAGTTTGAAGATGAAGCCAGAGGGTAACAGGTTCCAGGCCAACCTGGGCACAAAGTGACGCCCCATCTACCACAGAGTGAGAACAATAAAAAGGAGAGTGGAAGGAAAGGCATGTTTAAATAACATCAACATGGTCTTTCAGATATTCTGTAATGAAAACCAATTCATTTAGAAGAAGAATAAAGTTGATAAAAGCTCACCTATTTCAGGGGAAATAAAGAGTATTTTTAAATGTGAAATTTTTAAAATAATAAATACTTAAAGGTGATGAAAATATTTAAAGTGGTAAAATGGCCAAAATAAGAAAATATATACATTAACAATCAGTGTAAACTGGTCTAAACCAGAGGTAAAAGATTAAGTAATATGTACTTTAAATAATAAAGATTAAGCCAGGTGGTGGTGGTGCACGCCTTTAATCCCAGCACTTGGGAGGCAGAGGCCAGCCTGGTCTACAGAGTGAGTCCCAGGACAGCCAGGGCTACACAGAGAAACCCTGTCTCGCAAAACCAAAAATAAATAAACAAACAAATGAATAATAAAAAAATAAAAAAATAAAGATTAGACAACAAATTTCCCTCAAATGACATAGCTAATAAAATAACTGAAGATGATGAATTTAAAAATATAATTGTTCTAATCTGGAAAAAACAGGCAAACTAGATACTAAAGTATAGAAGGTAAGGTCCTGTGTGAAATGCGAGCATGTGCACTTTCCTGTGAGGGGTCTTCCGTCTTGAGTGCTGCAGGCTGAGGGGTGGAGGTGCGTCTGCTGAGGTGAATCACCATTTTCTGCTCTGCATGTTGGATAAACACAGTTTTACATACTCTTAAGGGAATTTGATAGTCTCTAGTTGTTTTTTTCTGTGATTTTTCTCATGAGTCCCTGGGTTTAGTTTGTGAAAATCTGAGGTGTTGGGTTGTAAAAGCAAAAACATTTTTTAAAAATCTGTGGTAAGAAGGCTGGCAGAGTAAATATCTACAAAGTGCTTCATCCCACTCAGGGGCAGTAGACCAATGGTACTGCACACCAGCTGGTTTGTTGACCTTTGTCTGCAGGTTTGATTCTTTTCATTCATTATAATGTGAATTCCCTGCGTACACATGACCTTGATCATCCCATGTGCTAACCTGGGATGTAACTCAAGTTTGCATTACTCTGGCGTTTGTACCCACAATCACATGCCTTTGCTCTAATTCCCAACCAGCAGGAGACAGGTTCTAATTGCTTCTGGGGGGAGATGCCTGTGAGGGGATTCTTGATCACTGTGTGGCAGGAAGGATGCTGGGTCACACAGCACTAAGGGTTCCAGGGTGATTAGTCAGCTGTTCCCAAAGTAGAAATCTTGGTAATTTAGGTACACATTATAACTTTTATTTTTTGTATATTTTCTGACTGAGTAGAGAAAAGCAGGAACTTTTTAGTCTTCTACTGTACTTGTGAATTACACACGCTGATCTCTCAAACTGAGGACATGATGGTATCTAAATAGAACCTTTAGATGGACCACTCTTTGTAAGGTTTCATTTTCAGGTAAAACTGAACCAAACAATGACTTTAATTCTAACCCTCAAAATTAAACAGTGTTGTATTTCATACTTTAAAGTACATTCATTTGTGCTGTGCAGATATTAAAACCTATATTTTCAGAACATCACTCTTGTCTTATGAACCTTCCTAGCACTGTGTCTGTTTAATTTTAAAATCTGATATCCTCCTGGTGTGCTGAGTAAATACATTATAATATGCTGGGGGATTATACCTCACTGTTGTGTGTCAGGTTAATCCTTCACGTACAGATCATCACTTGACCTGACAGAAAGATGGCTGCAATTCGGGAGGAAAACCTCGGTGGATAAGTAGCAGATCCATTATTTTGTGTTGGATGAATCCTGTGCCTTTTGAGAGGTATTGATGCAATTCTCCAAATCAAATTATAAAAAAACTTCATGAACACATTTCCAGATTTTATAGGGAGCCATGAAAGAGGTGTCTTGGTTAGGTGGTCAAAGGGTAAATTGAATGTGTCTGTGCCCTCTCTCTCCACTGAGGGAACCCAGTCCTTAGGGTCTCTCTCTCTCTCTCTCTCTCTCTCTCTCTCTCTCTCTCCCCACTGAGGGAACCCAGTCCTTAGGGTCTCTCTCTCTCTCTCTCTCTCTCTCTCTCTCTCTCCCCACTGAGGGAACCCAGTCCTTAGGGACTGTCCTTTTCTATTTTCATGTGAAAGTCTTAGCATTGGCTTAAACTTTAATTTTCTTACACAACTTAAAGTGTTCCCATTCAAACACTTGCTCATGTTTTTGAATAAACTAGGTAAAACTGCACGCATATAGGCAAATGTTAAAGTGCATCCTGGGAAATGGAGATGGCTGCTCTCATGGGGGAATAATGTACATTTAAGAAATAGTCAAAGGAAATTTAAGTAAAGCATAGATTTGTTTCTTATTTTTCTCACAGAAAGTTGTATAGAAGGACTCAAGTTATCATTTTAGATAGACTGTTTGGTAAGTGGGGGAAACAGTGATGTTAGTGTTTTAATAAAAAGAAATAAAAGAGTTTTGTTTGCTCACTTGTTTTTATGGTCAGGGTCTTACTCTAGCCTATGCTGGCCTAGAAGTCACTGCATAGCCCTGGCTTACTTTGAATGCCAAGTATTTAAATTACAGGCATGAGCTACCATGCCTGGTTCAAAACTTCATTTGCTCTTGTATAGTTAAGAAAAGCTTTCACTGTGTACCCCAAATGGAGATTAGCTGGGGGAGGAAGGGAGCAGCAATCTCTAGGAGACTTGGGATGGGAGGAGGCTCCAAAGTTCTAAGGGGGTAGTTCTAGCTGAAATTCCTAGCCATGGGGGACATGGATCCTGAAGTGGCCACTTCCCTGTAGCCAAGCAGAACTCTCAGTGGAAGGATAAAGATAGCAATACACCTACAAACCCTTTGACCTAAAATGTGTCCTGTCTATAAGATAGAGCAGAGTCTGAGGCAATGGCCAACCTATGAGTGCCCCAAATGGAGATCCATCCCATTTTTGTTTTCCTTAGAGTATGTTCAAAAATCGAAAGCAATACAAAGATTCCCCTGTTGCTGATGTCCACGTTCTACTGGCAGGGTATGTGGGCTGCAGTCGACGACTGTGCATGGAAACATTATCTCAGATGCAAAGGTTATCCGAGAGTTCACTCTCACTGGTTTATGTTCTATGGATTTTGACAATGTACAACGATATTTATCTACT
This sequence comes from Arvicanthis niloticus, assembly GCF_011762505.2. Lineage (NCBI taxonomy): Eukaryota > Metazoa > Chordata > Mammalia > Rodentia > Muridae > Arvicanthis > Arvicanthis niloticus. The sequence continues at coordinate 20,924,098 of NC_047664.1, forward strand.
GTCACATCATACAGAATAGTTTCACCGCCTTAAGAATCTTCTGTACCCACCTGTGTATCTCTTATGCCTATAACCTCTAGTACCCACTGGTCTTATTTGTTTACCTTTCCTAGAATATCATGTGGTTGGAATTGTCTAGCAGTTGGTAGCTTCCTCTGATTAACTTGATTAACTTGCTCACTTATTATTAGAGCTGAACATTATCCTCTGAGTTTTATGTAGCAGCTCACCCACTCATCTAGATGGCTTCCAGCTCTGGACCGTTATGAAGAAACTCCTGGATTTTACGTGGATCTCCTTTCAGCCTCTTTGAGTCACTAGCAAGGAGTGCAATTGCTGGATTATCTTGTGAGACTGTTTAGTTTGGTAAGGAACTACCAAATCCTCTTCCCAAATGTCTGTACTGCGTTGAATTACTGTATGTAGGAAACGTGTTCCTGTCCCATGGCCTTGCCAGCATTTGGTGTTAAAACTTCTGGGCTTTGGACATTCTGATATGTCCATTTTATTTTGCATTTCCCCAATGACATATGTAGAAAAGAGATTCATTTCTTTTTAAGAAAGTGTAATTATTAATGCATATTAACCATACATATGAACGAGACTCATTGTTGTTTCTAATGTGCACGCGCTGTGGTGGGATCATCCCCACCCTGCTCCTCCTTGGCCCTCACACAGCCCTCCACCCCATCTCCTTTCCCTTAACCAGCTGTCCTGCTATTCCTTTGAGGCATTTAAAAAATTCTAGGAGATTGCCTTTTCACGTGTTTCACCACCTGTATGTCTTTACTGCTGAGCCATCTACTAATGCCTGTGGCCGGCTTTTTAATCTAGTTACATGTTTAGGTATCGAGTTACAGCAATTTGTTACACATTTTAGATAATGATTCACAAAGTTTTAAAAATTGTCTGTGATACTTGACTTTTATTGTATGAACATATGCATGTGTGGGTGTGCACATGAATGGTACATGTCTGAACAAACCTGTGGGGTAGGTGATTTCCTTCCACTGTGCAGGCCCTGGCATGCTTGGCAAGTGTTAAGCTAGTGAGTTGCTCGATGACCCGTGTGACTTTTTCTTTTTTGGGCAGGAGGTTGAGTAGGGTAAAGTTTTCATGAAGACAGTTTCTTTTAGTTACACCCTGTACTTTGGCTGCATTCACTCTGTCCTGTTCTTTTCCCTGCTGATAATCTCCTCGATTCATCTGGTCTTTCCTCTACTTTCATCACACACACACACACACACACACACACACACACACACACACACACACACCCCTTATTAGGGTTACTATTGCTGCGATAAACTACACAAAGCAACTTGGGGAGGAAAACGCTAGTATTTGACTTCCATACCCTGATCACAGTCCACTGAGGGAAGCCAAGACAGGAACTTAACCTGGGCAGGAACCTAGAGGTAGGAACTGATGCAGAGGCAATGGAGGGTGCTGCTTACTGGCTTTCTTCCCACGGCTTGCTCAGCTTGCTTTCTTATAGAACCCAGGACCATCTGCCCACCCACAATGCACTGTGCTATACCCATCAATCACTGATTTAAAAATTGTCCTACAGGCTCATATATAGCCCAGTATTATGGAGGCATCTTCTCAATCCACCTTCCCTTCTCTCAGGTGACTTTAGCTTTTGTCAAGTTTGATATAAAACTATTCAGCACAGTATATATCTATGGAGAGTTCTAGAACACACAAATAAGAGAAAATGGGATTTTTGTCTCTCTGTTTTTGTTTGTTTTGTTCTTACTTAATATAATATCTTCAGGTATGTCCATTTTCCAGCACGTGATATTATTTTATTCTCCATGGCTGAATAAAAGCTATGGTGTATATGTAGCACATTTTCTTTATTCAGTCATCTGCTGAAGAATACCTAGGCTGATTCCAAAACTTGGCTAGCGTAACATTTCTATGATAAACACAGATGCACAGCATCTCTCTATGGTATGTCGATGAGAGTCCTTTTGGTATATGCCCCCAATGAAGTATAGCTGGGTCACATGATAGTTCAAAAATTAATTTTTGGGGAATACCAAAATGATTTTCATTGTGGCTGGACCAGTTTGCATTCTAATAGGTTCTGTTTTCCCCACATTCTCTTAAACATTTGCTTTTTTTTTTTTTTTTTTTTTGTTGTTGTTGTTGTTGGTTTGGGTTTTTGTTTTGTTTTGTTTTGTTTAGACAAGATTTCACTGTGTAACCCTGGTTGGCCTGAAACTTGCTAGGTAGACCAGGCTGTTCTAAACTCATAGGGGTTTGCCTGCCTCTGTCTCTTGAGTGCTCAGATTAAAGGCCTAGCTCATAAAATGTTCAGCCCCTGTACCACAATGGTCCCTTGGGAGCAGAGGGTATGATGGAGGTCCCTTGGGAGCAGAGGGTATGATGGAGGTCCCTTGGGAGCAGAGGGTATGATGGAGGTCCCTTGGGAGCAGAGGGTATGATGGAGGTCCCTTGGGAGCAGAGGGTATGATGGAGGTCCCTTGGGAGCAGAGGGTATGATGGAGGTCCCTTGGGAGCAGAGGGTATGATGGAGGTGTTCCACCTAGGGATGAGCATTGTACAGCCTCTCATTCACTTTACTTGGATTAACTGTGTTAATTGCCATGTCCTGCAAAAAGAAACTTCTCTGGTGAGGGTAGAGAGGTGCACTAATTTATGGACACAATAAGTCATTAGGGGTCAGTTTGACACTATGCCTATTTAGCAAAATAATAGTGGTGCATTCTCCTCTGGGACCCATGACCTGTCTAGCCACAGGTTCTTGGCCCTGACAGGGCCAGATATGTGTTTCTACTCGTTGGACAGGCTTTGAATCCAATCAGAAGATGGTATGACATCCATCCCACTATTGCATCAGTGGGCATGCCTTGCCAGGCCAGTTGTAGCTTGCAGGGTTCCTAGCTGGGTAAGATGATAAATTTCTCCTTTAGTACATGCCCAGCACCTTACAGCTCTATGAAAGCTAGCTAGTGAGGATGGGGCTTCCAAGTGAGCACCTGCTTGATTTCTCTGTGTTCTATGACTCATGCGTGTGGCATCTCCACTAAACCAGTTCTGGATCGTAAGCAAGAGCATTGGCAATAATGTTTACAGGGCTGTGGGATATCACCGGCCACAAGTCCAAAAGAAGTAACACTTTCCATAGTGGATTTTTAATGTTAGTCTGCTGCTCTGATGTAGCTGCTGCCCTAATACTGCTCACCGTTGCTTGATGTGGGACGATTCCATCTAAACTCTTTTTATATTTCTACATGTATATATTTTAGGAAACTGCTATAGTGATAGGTTTACATCTAAATTTTTTCCCCAAATGTCCTTAGTGTTAGGTATCCCTTCCAGGAAATTTTATTTTTATTTGTTCTTTGAGATTATAATGCATCTTAGTTATATCTGATGTCATTCTCCCCTTTGAGCTCTCCCTAGGATCCCCACCCCTTCTCACCCCTAACTTCATGTCTTTCCTATTTATTTATTTATTCATTTATAACCCACTGAATCCAATTAGTGCTGACTAAATGCTAATGGGCATGTGGGGTCAACTACTTGGACATGGGAAGTCTAAGGGTGGCCAGATCTGTATCAAAAGTGATTCTCCCTCCCCAAGAAGCTATCAAACACTTATAGCCTCTTAGCTAGGGGTGGAGCTGTGAGCGCCCTCCTCACTCTATGCTAGAATAAAACAAAGAATATTTAATTTTTAAAGTTTATGTAAATGTGTGTAAATGCCTGAGTGAATTTATGTACATCATGTTTTCGGGTGTTGGTAGAGTCCAAAGGGTATCAGATCCTCTGAAATTGAATTTGCAGGTGGTCATAAACCAGATGTAGACACTGGGAACTAGACCCAGGTCTTCCCCAGGAGAAGAGCTCTTAACCACTGAATTACCCATGTTCAATTTTTACCCTATAATTTAGATTTTTAAAGAAAATTATACATGTGCATGTTTTGCCTGTATGTATGTCTATAAACCACATATGTGCCTGGTTATCAGGCATGGCAGTTTTATCCTCTGAGCCATCTTTCTGACCCCAGGATACTGCATCTTGGTCTATCACAAACTTCTTTGATCCATTTGGCTCCTCCTATCTATAGGCCAAGTTTGGTATATTCAGATTCCTTCACCAAACTGCTGCTGTCTCCACAGTTCGTGCAGCATGTGACCTGTTGTTCCTGTCTGGATCCTGCATGACTATGTCCCAGGTTCTACTCAAAGGGGAGAATGGCATCAGATATAATTAAGATGCATTGTAATTTCAAAGAACAAATAAAAATAACATTTCCTGGAAGGGATCGTGTATCTGGGGTCCCAATAGTAGGGTTGGGGAATGTTATGCATTCTAAATTTCTCAAAATTTGGGTTTTATTTTACCCTCTGGTTCTGTGTCTTTGGGCTCTGAAATATCAAGGCACTGGATTCATTTTCTGTGCAGGTCTTCTCAGGGTCCCACATCCCACAGTCTACTTGCTTCTACTCCTAGGAAATGGTGGAAAAGGGAATTTTGGGCTTGGAAATGTTTTTATTTCAGATTTTCTGACTCCCTTTGTACTGTGTATTTGCCATTTGCTATGGCTGTTGAGTTCAGATTTCAACTTGGGTTTCTGGTAAGACAAACTGTCTCTCCATGATTCCTTTCTTAATTGTAATTTTATTTATGTATGTATGTGCACACACTTGTGTCCCACTGCATGTCTGTGGGTGCTCTAAGAGGCTAGCAGAGGACATCAGATCCTCTGGAATTGGAGCTAAGCTGACATGGGTGCTGAGAACCCAACTTGGGTCCTCTGCAAGAAGAGCAAATGCTCTTAACTGTTGAGTCATCTCTCCAGCCCACTTCTCATGCATGGTTCTTGATATACCAGAAGTGCAACGCGCTACCTCGCCGATAAGGAGCACACCACACTCAGGATTCTTCTGACAGCATTTATTGAACAGCTCTCAAGATGGTGAGGTGGAGGGAAGGACCCCGAGCTCAGAAAGCCCACTGCTTAAATAGAGCTTTGGGAGACGTGCAGATCCCTCATTGGCTCAAGTCTTTCATCCAATTGTCATACTCTGTTTTCGCGCCATGCGCAGGCGCATTCTCAAGTAAAGCTTCCGTGAAGAACCAGGAAGCAGAAGCCGGCGCCATCTTATAATGGCGAATGCGGCTCCTCACATCTCCCCCTTCCTTATTAAACTGCAACAACAATCTAGGGCTGTTAGGTTGCCGATCTAGCCCACCGTTCTACTGATAGTCGTTCAAGGCAGTTAAACAGTACGAGACCCTCCACACCTTTTATCCCGTGCAATGGGAACCTGAGCCCTGGGAAGTGTGGAAGACCACCACTAGGATACCTGGTGCAATGGGAACACGAGCCCTCAGGATATCCTGTTAAGTGATGGTGTCTCATTGTTTAAGCAGATTCAACCAGGCTTGAGAGGATGTTCCCTGCTCCACGGCAAGCAATGCTTGTGTGATCACCACCTTATCCTTTTGATGTTGTTGTTTGAATTTGTAGAGCAACCAGAGGGTAAGCAGCACTCCCCCAAAGATCATGCAGCCAAATAACCCTACCCCCACCCATTCCTTAAAGTAAGAAAAGACGACTTTTAGAAGAGGAATGAGGGGAAGGGTAAATTGAAAAGCCTCTGACGTCTGTCTTAACTGCATCCAGCTGGAAGTCCAGGGCATCAGTGAACATGCAGGTGATAAGATTCATTCTCCAAAGCTGTGTATTCTGCAATATACAAATCTCAAAACAAGGTTTAGTATCAAGATAATTATTTTGATTCTCTGAAATCTAGTGTTCTGGAGGCCTACCTCTGTCATGTCTGATCCATATAATTCTGGAAGACATAACTACCTTAATGACCTCATCAGAAAACTCATAGAAAAACCTTTTTTTCCAAATTAACCTTTCCTTAAGCCAGTAACCAGAAAAACCTTTACATTGAGTTTTTATCCAGAAAAATATTATACAACTCAGAATCACACCCATTTTGAAAGTTAAATCAATTAACATTATCATTCTGCTTAGCTCTCTGTCTAGAGCAGCCTTCTATTTATTCCTCGCGTCTTCAAAGCCTTTTTCATCTGTTTTTACTCACTTATTTCTTGCCCCATTTTCGTTACTATAACCTTTATTTATCTGTTTGGCTCTCTTGACTCAGAGCAGCCTGCAATTTACTCCTTGCATCTTTAAAACTTTTGTCATCTGTTTCTGCTTATTTTTTTTCTTGCCCCGTTTTTGTTACTATGCAATCACCTTTGTTTCGCTTCCGAATTCAGCCAGCTCCGTCAGTTGACTGGTTCTCCAGTGCAGGGTGTCTTCCACTATATCCCACTTACTGGAGTTCAAAGGCTGAGGCTCTGTCAGTCAGACTGGTTCTCCAGCGCAGGGTGTCTTCCACTGTATCCCGCTTACTGGAGTTCAAACATTGAGGCTCTATCCAAATTAGCCTTTCCTTCTTAGTTTTCTTCTCTATCCTAGTTTTCTTTTCTATTTTATTAGTGCTCTCTCCCTTTTCTGCTTCTTATAGGCTATCTTGTTGTTAAGCCAAACAAGATCCACCATACCTTGCAGAAAAGCATCTAGACTCTCCGCACCGTCAGTTCTGAATCCTCTGCGAGCCAACAGGGTCCTTCGTGACTGGTCAAAACCCCGAGATGTTCGGCTTCATCCCGGGTTTCGGTTCCACTTGTAGCGCGCTACCTCGCCGATAAGGAGCACACCACACTCAGGATTCTTCTGACAGCATTTATTGAACAGCTCTCAAGATGGTGAGGTGGAGGGAAGGACCCCGAGCTCAGAAAGCCCGCTGCTTAAATAGAGCTTTGGGAGACGTGCAGATTCCTCATTGGCTCAAATCTTTCATCCAATTGTCATACTCGGTTTTCGCGCCATGCGCAGGCGCATTCTCAAGTAAAGCTTCCTTGAAGAACCAGGAAGCAGAAGGCGGGGCCATCTTATAATGGCGAATTCGGCTCCTCACACAGAAGCCTTCAAGGTACTTCCTTAAAGTGTAATTCAATCATTGCATTTAAATCCAGTGATGGTCTTTTGATTTGGGAACTGAAGCTTAGTAACTTCAATTCAGAGTTGTCATTGAAAGATGCATACTCACTTCTGTCGCTTCTTGTTTCTTATTGGATACTTCTGCAATCCGCATTCACCTATTTGCTGTTTCAGCTAGCTTTTCTTCCTGCAGCCTCAGTGTCTTTCTTTTCTGTATATAGTATGACATACAGAGCTTCTTAATGGTTAGGAAGTCATTTAGTTTGAGTACTTGTCATGACAAGTTTCTCTTTATGTCTTAATTATGAAGGACATCTTTTCTGGGGATAATAATGTGGGTTGAATATTTGTCTTTTGGAGCTTGAAATACATAGTTCTATCCCATCCTGAATTTTAGAGTTTCTTTCAACAAATCTGCTTTATTCTGATGAATTTAACTTTATATGCATTGTCTTAGATAGGTTTCTGTTGCTGTGATAAAACACCAGGACTAATGCAACTTGGAGAAGATAAGGTTCATTTGGTTTACACTTCTGTATCATTGTTGAGCACTGAAGGAAGTCAGGACAGGAACTCAAACAGGACAGAGGCCCTGGAGGAGTGCTGCTTACTGGCTTGCTCCACTGGCTTGCTTACCTGCTTTCTTATAGACCCCAGGACTGCTAGCCCCAGGGTATCTCTATACATAATGAGCTGAGTGTCTTATCCACCAATCACTAATTAAGAAAACATGCCACAGTGCAGGCTTGCCTACAGCCTAGTATTATGGAAGTATTTTCTCAACTGAAGCTCCCTCCCCTCTGAAGACTCTAGCCTGTGTTCAGTTGACATAAAACTAGCCAGAACATGGTACTTTTCTCTAGCAGATTTTAACATACATTTTTTTTGTTGTTGTTTGTTTTGTGTGTGTACTCTATATTTGGTGTTTTGATTAGGATATCATGTGAGGGAGGTTCTTTTCTGACATTGTCTGTTAGTTCACCCAAGTGTCTCCTGTGTTTATATACCATTTGTTTCCTCACATATGGGGAATTTTCTACTGTGATTTGGTATGCTTTCTCCTTGATATTACTATTCTGTGCTCATGATTCACAGATGTGAATTTTTTAATAATGTCCCATAGAATGTGAGAGGACTAAGCCAGGCAGACTCCATGACAGACTTCAAACTGGCAGTTTAGGAGACTGGGCCAAAGCTTCTGTTACCCAGAACTGGACAAATTAGTTACTGGAAATACCACCCCTCCTGGGCAGCCAATCAAGAGCAGCTTCATCATCTGGCCTGAGGCAAAAAAAGGTCAGGATGAGTCAACAAGTTTCTAGGCTCTCCCTGGAAAGTCTCTAGAGCCCTAGCCAATCCCAGAGACACCCAGACCCCTGGAGATAAGGCCAACCAATCAGGGTAAGGGTCACCTACTCCTTCCTGGAATTCCCCTAATCGGATTTAAAAAGAACCTACAAAATTTACATCTCTGTCCTCCATCCTGGTGAATGGTGGACCCCTGCATGCAGGCTTCTTGCTTTCAAGGAATAAAACCACTCTTGCCTATAGCATATGTGAGTGATAGTCTCAGTGGTAATTTCTGACCTAACAAACACAGAAGTTTGTATTTTCTCATTTTTTTGTTGTTGTCTGAAGGTTCCAAATTATTCTACCTTTTATTAAACCTCTGGTATTTTTTTACTCAAGCCATTCTATTGTGAGGCTTCCTATTTAGATGGTTCACTCCTGTGCCTTTAGGGTCTCTTATAGGCTAGGTTAGCCTCAAGTTTACTATATATACATGTGAAGAAGAGATTGGAATTTTCAAATCTCCTAACCCTACCACTAAGTACTGAGTTTCAGGTGTGATCCATTACACCCAGTTTTATACAGAGCTGAGGTTATAATCCAGGACTCCACATGTCATTGGCTACTCTAACAATTGAGCTATTGTCCGAGCCTTTCACTGAGTTAAACAATTTAAATTTATTATTGACAATTATGTATATCTTGATAATACTCACCCCAACTGTCCATTCCACTCCCCAACACCCCCCCATACTGTCTCTCTTACTCTAATGTCTTCTTTTTCTTTTCTCTTTTTTAACCCAACAAGTCCAATTATTATTAATGCTTTCTGTCTGAAGTTGATCTTCCGGCAGCCACACCACCAAGGAAATATGACCCCTTTTCCATAACAGTCATGCTGTGATTATTGACTTGTTGGATCTGTACCGTTGTCTTGTGTATGTGAGCACAACAGATATAAGCTCATGAGTGCAGTGTTCATGTCATGTCTAGAAGACAGGATTTCATAGCACTCCTCCTCACCTTCAGCTCTTAAATTCTTTTTACCTGTTTGGCAAAAAGTGGGAAAAAAAAAACACTAGTAGGAATCTCTCCATTCATGGGATTTTGACCAGAGTTACAGTACCAGGCATGCATTCCTTCTGTCAATCAAGCCTCAAATGAAATCAGAAAATGATTGGCTACACATGTAGCAGGTATACCACTTTTGTACCAGTGGGTTCATTTGACCTGCAGGTCTGTATTACTGCACTTTGGATCTACTGATGAAAATAATTCAATTGATAACATCCCACCCCGCCCCTACCCAGAGTGCACTTGTTGGCACTATGCAATGCAGCCAGAAAGGAGGGAGTTTCCATCTCAGTTGTAGCTTTGACTTCTCTATGTGTTGTGTCTTTAGCTGTAGTGTTACCAGTTTCCAGGATCTGTGGTGGGTGTTTCAAGGTTCTTGGCTTCTTATCCAAATAATTGACTATAAGGAGTCATAAAAAATTACAAAGAAGCACAATAATAGTGAAGGCCATAGGGCCACACTGTCACAGCTGACAACAGGCACATCAGCAGAAGTGCTTAGGACCCCAGTCTTTTTATGGAATCAAAGAGAAGGAAGGACTGGTTACCGAGGGGCATATTTTATGTAGTTGTCTGTTTCGATTAATATGTTAGGTTATGTAGTCATTTTTCTCTTTCCTTGTTATTTTTTTTAAATATGTTTAATTCTTTGCAAATATTATAAAATGCACCTTTGCATAATTTCATGCAATAATATCATACTTGCTTCCCTTCCCTCAACTCTTCCCAGATCCTCTTCTATTTCCTAGCCCACCCAATGAAACTTTAATTTTTTCAAAACCTATTTTTAATGACAGTTCTTAAACACTTCAACTTCCCTTTTATCCCATTACCCACCAGAGGTAGTAGGAGAGAAAGGATACAGGGGATGTGGACCTATTTAGAAAGGTTCTTTGGAGCAACTCCCGTCTGTTGTCAGCAGTTCAGTTCACAGGTCAGCAGCTACAGCTTGATCTACTCACCAACACTTCACAGATGCACCAGCAGTCTAGTTCGGTAGAATAGGATTAGCAAACTTGAATCAACAACAGTCTCACTACCTAGCAGAGATAGCCAGGCCCAAGTCAGCGGGAGAAACCAGGAGGAACTCCAGAAGAAGTTCTTGGCTGTGCCTCTCTCAGGGAAGCAAAGATCAGCAAAGACTGGAGACCCATGAAGTTTTGCACAGCTGGCTCTATAAGCAAGCCTAGCTCAGCTTCAGTCACTGTTCATAGAGTCCTTTTATATCCCTCCAAACACCACATGTCCTTCATGGATCTTGCCCCAGCATGTGCATCTGTCTCAGCTGACAACATTCTGCCAGTCAGCCAGAGTCCCAGGAAGTAGCAAGAAACCAAGGCATACCACCTGAACTTTTTGTGTGTTTCTCTCTATGGAGTCCCAGCAAAAAGAGCTCAGCTACCCAGTGTGAGGTGGACCAATACATGAAGAATCCTCCATCACGTGTCTTTTCGATGCTTGCTTTATCAGTATATTCCTGTATCTGTTTCATTGAAATGTTCCTTTATGAGTCTGCCTTAACCTTTCACTTGTGTCCACTTCAGGAAAGCACTCCTTCATGTGTTTTCCCAGCAAAACACCATCTGACACAACTGACTTTCCAAAGAACCCTTAAGTTTCTACTTCAACCCAAGTTCTTGGTCTCTCTATTTAAAAAAATCTCTCAATAACAATAACAACGAAACCCATAGAGTCCGTTTATGTTGGCCAACTACTCCCGAGCACGGGGTCTGCCCTGGAGAGAGGTTAATATACCCAGTGTCAATGCATTGAAGAAAACTGATGTTGAAGAGATCAGCTCAGAGCCTTTAGAAAATTTCACCAGATCCCCTTCCTTTCCAGAAAGGAGAGGTCATTGGAAGCACATAGGCACCCCTTACCCCCTAGAAGGAAGAGGTTGTAGAACACGTAGGCACCCCTCCTCTCTGGAAGGGAGAGGCTGAATTGCATTCCTCAGGAAGACCACAGGGGAAACAGAGCACATAGACACATTTCTCAGGGGAGGCTGACTGTCCTCCCCACCCACCTCATCTTCTAAGAACCAATCAGTTTAAAAGTCACACTGTCTGCCAATCACATTGTGCCTAGTGGCTGTTCCTCTGCTCTACCCCTAAAAGCTGTATAAACACTGGCCAAATGGGCTGCCAGAGATTGTTGCCTCTGCTTTTGGATGGAGGATGACTCCAACATGCTGGAAAAATAAACTCCACTTGCTTTTGCATTGATCTCCAGCTCCGAGTTGTTCACTGAGTGGCATTGGGGGGGGGGGTGTCCCCAGTAGCTAAGGCTCTTTAGAGTCTTACAATGTCTTAGTTACTATCCTATTGCTATGAAAAGACACCATGACCAAGGCAAGTCTTACAAAAGAAAACATTTAATTGGGAGCTTGCTTACAACTTCAGAGGTTAAAGCTGTAATCATCATGGTGAAGCATGGCAGCAGGGAGAATAGGCAAGGTGGAGGAGAAATAGCTGAGAGAGAGAGAGAGAGAGAGAGAGAGAGAGAGAGAGAGAGAGAGAGAGAGAGACTGACTTTGAGTCTCTTGAAACTTCAAATACCTCACCTCCCAGTGACACTTCCTACAAGGCCACACCTTCTAATCCTCTTAATCTTTTTAAATAGTGCCAATTCATGGTGACTAAGAACTCAAATACATGAGCCTATGGGAGGCCATTCTTGGTCAAAACACCAAACTGAATTTCTCAGTAGCGATCACTTGCACACAGCTTCTTGTCTAGGGGTGAAAATACATACCCACTCTCACTCCCTGTGCTGGGATTTTTGCCTGTCTGGAGCTTGTTCAGATCTTATGCATGTTGTCACAGACTCTGACCATGAGATCATATGTGTATCTGCCCTGTTGTGTTGGAAAACACCATTGAAAATGTATATTTCTGACTCTTACAGTCTTTCTACCCCTTCTTCCTCATAGACATCTCATCAGGGCACTCTCAATTCTCTTCACATTAACCACTGTGGGATTTTGTGTTAATTCCCATCTACTGCCAGAAGACGCTTCCCTCTGATTGAGGAGTGCACTTATATATGGGTACAGTAATGTGTCATTAGGAGGCATTTTATTGCTATGCCAAGCAATGTATCTTAATTATATTCACTTCAACTTTTCCCAAATCCACCCCTCTTCCCTACTTCACTTTATGTCTTCTCTCTCTGTGTCTCTTCCTCTCTCTATCTCTATGTCTCTCTCTGTCTCTCTCCCTCTCTCTTCCTCCTTCTCTTTCTCCTCCTCCTCCTCCTCCTCCTCCTTCATTAAGAAGAGACTATCTCACAGCTAATGTCCTGGCCTTCGAGCTCTTACAGTCTTCCCCCTATTTTTTGCAATGTCACCTGAGCCTTAAGTATAGGAGTTGTGTAGTAAATGTGTTAATTGTGGTCAGTTATCTCTCCATTTCGATCAGTTGCAGCTTTGTGTAGTGATCTCCATGTGCTGCAAAAAGAGGCTTCTTGGATGAGGCATGAAACCTAAACTTATCTGTGGGCATAAGGATATATATGTATTTCACATGAAGTTAGAGATTATTATGATTCAGGACATTTGCTGCAGGTTCCATGGCCCCAGCAGTCTCAGCTAGTTGGCTAGTTTACATCACTAGACCCAAACTCTTAAGGTCTTAAGTCCAATGAAATGGCTACTAGGTACCCCCGAGTCATGAGTGCCTCTGTTGGGTCTTTTGGGGTATATTGCCATTCTAGTCATTGTTGCATTCAAAGGCACTCCAACTTGATAGAAGTATCCTTTGCTTTTCTCCTTGGGCAGCTTGAATAGCACTTTCCAATACCATGAGAGCTAGTTCTCAGGGAACTAGGTCAGGTCTAAATCAATTCCCCCAAGTCCTGTGTCTGAACTGTGTAGTGTCTTCATTACTAAGGGTTTACTTTCTTTTTCTGGAAGGCAGCAAGGACAACAGAAACAACCTATATTGTTTGGGGGAGGGTCTTTCTTAGACTTCCCTTAACCAACAACTCAAAGGGAGGTTGCTCATACCTGGCTTATGTTTTTATTGGTGTATGTATCTGTTTCTGTGCCTGTATCATACCGTTTTTATTACTATATCTCCATAATAGATCTTGAAATTTGGAATGATAATATATCCAGTAATATTCTTTTCTCTCAGGATTCCATTGGTTAATCATTACTTCCATTGCTGTGATAAAATACTATGACTAAGACAGCTCATAGAACAAAGAGAGTGTATTTGGGCCTACAGTTTCAGAGGCATGAGTTCATCACCATCATAGCGGGGGAAGGATGGTTGCTGGCAGATATGGTACCTGAGCAGCAAGCTAAGAGCTCATGTCTTAAACTGCAAACAGGAAGCAAAGAGAGGAAGCTGGGGAAGGCATGGATCTTCATTCAAAGCCCACTGCCAGTGAAGTATTTCCTCCAACAAGACCACAAACAGCTCTTGAGACTTGGAGCAGCATGAGGGGTAGATGACATATCATTCAAACCACCATAGGTGACCTAGTTTTGGTTGTTCCATATAAATTTTAGGTTTTTTTTCTATTTCTGCAAAGAATATTGTGAAAAATTGATTGGGATTGCATTAACTCTTGGTTTTGGTGGAATGGTTGTTTACTAGTTCATAAACATATAAGATCTTAACATCTAACAGAGTGGTTCTTAACTTGTGGGTCATGATAATTTGGGGAGTCAAATGACCCTCTCATGGATGTCACTTAAGACCATTAGAAAAACATTCCAATTCATGATGGTAGCAAAATTCCAGTTATGAAGTACAACAAAAATAATTTTATGGTTGTGGCATCATCATAACATAAGGAACTATATAAAAAGGTCACAGTATCAGGAAGGCTGGGAGCCACTGTTCTAGTGTCTTCCCTCGTCTCTTCCTCAGAAATTAAAAGTTTTCTTGTTTGTTTGTTTGTTTGTTTTTCAAGACAGGTTTTCTCTGTGTAGCCCTGGCTGTTTTGGAATTCACTCTGTAGACTAGGCTGGGCTCAAACTTAAGAGATCCTCCTGCCTCTGCCTCTGCTTCTCAGAGTGCTGGGATTAAAGGTGTGTACCACCACTGCTCCCCAAAGAGGTATTTCACATTCTCAGCTACATTAATTTCTAGATATTCCACTTACTTACTTACCTATTGACTTGAGGCTTTTGTGAATGTGAATGTTTGATCTCTTTCTCAACCTGTTTGCTGAAAGGCTGCTGAGTTAAGCTGATTTTGTTCCTGGAAGCTGAAGTCATTGATCATTTCTAGAAGTTGTCTGATGGAGTTTTTGGAATCTTTTATATATAATATCATGTCATTTGCAAATTTGGATAATTTGACTTTTCCTATTTACCTTTTAATTTCTTTCTTCTGTTTTACTGATTTAGCTAGTGCTTCAAGGGTTATATTGAAAAGAAATGGGTTCGGTGAGTAGTCTTGTCTTGTTCCTAATTTTAATTGGATTGCTTTGAGTTTTCCTCTACTCAGGGTAACACTGCCTGGGGTTTAGCATATATGGCCTTTATTATGTTCATGTGTGCTGTCTCCAGTCCTACTTGCTCCAGGACTTTTTAAATGGAGGAGTGTTAGATTTCGTCAAAGACTCTTTCTGTACCTAATGAGATTATGTGATTTCTTTTAAAACTCCACTTGTATTTATTAACTTATATATGTTGAACCATCCCTGGATCTCTGGGATAAAGCCAACTTGATCATGGTAGATGATTTTTTAAATATTTTGTTTGTATTTGGCTTGAAAATAATTTTTTATATTTGGCTTGCAAATGTTTTATTGAGAATTTTTCAATCTGTGTTCATCAGGGATATTGATCTATTATTATCTTTTTGTTGTGTCTTTATCTGCTTTTGGTATTAGATTAATGTTGGCTTCATAGATGGAGTTTGAGAGCATTCCTTCTGTTTCTAATTTTTTGAATAATTTAAGAAATATTGGCTGCGGCTCTTCTTTGAGAATCTGGTAGAATTCTACTGTGAATCCATCTGGGCCTGAGCATTTTTAGTTGGAAAGCTTTTTAACAGTGTTTCATTCCCCTTATTTGTTACTGGTCTGTTTAAGTTGTTGCTCTCTTCTTGGCTTAACTTTGGTGGTTTGGATGAACCCAGAAATTAGGTTTTCTAACTTAATGGAGTATGGGTTTTTAAAATATTCCTTTAAAATGTTCTGAAATTTTTTGGTGTCTCTTGTAATATTTCCATGCTCATTTCTGAGTCTGTCAGTTTGGGTCATCTCTTCCTTTCTTTTGGTTGGCTGGGTCAAGAATCTGTCATGCTTGTTACTCTTTCCAAACAACCAGCGTTTAGATTTACCTATCCTTGTGCTAATTTCTTTATCCTAGTCATTAATTTCTGCACTTAATTTTATTATTTCTTGGCATCTACTGGATTTGGATTTGTTTGTTCTTGTTTTTCTATTTCAGTAGTTGTTAAGGCCACAAGGCTAGACCTCTCAGCTGGTCTGAAGAAATAGGCTCTAATGCCATTGGGAGAAAATGAACTTGCTAGTGAGGGGAAAGCAAGGAGAGAGAGGGAGAGAGGGAGAGAGGGAGAGAGAGAGAGAGAGAGAGAGAGAGAGAGAGAGAGAGAGAGACAGAGACAGAGACACAGAGACACACAGAGAGAAGCAGAACCAGAAAGAGAGAGAGAGAGAGAGAGAGAGAGAGAGAGAGAGAGAGAGAGAGAGAGAGATTTCTTCTTCCTCCTTCCGTGTCCTTATATAGGCTTCCAGTAGAAGGCCTAGCCCAGTGTAAAGATGGGTTTTCCCAGCTCTAAAGATGTGGATTGAACATGTGTCTTCCAACCTCAAAGATCCAGATTAGAAGTGGATCTTCCTACTTCACATTAGGCAAAAATTCCTCACAGGGTGCCATTCCATTTTTTGGGGGGGGGGGAGAGGTGTTAATTCCAGATATAGATGAGTTAACAACCAAGAATCAAATTACAACTCTATCTCTTGTCAACATAATACACAGTCATATCTCCTATGTCATGATTAATTTCAAAATGAAAACAATAAACAGGTCACAATTAGGTCTAACATGATGTAACTATCCCCCTCAAACAACTTCAAACACATTATAAATTTAGATGACTACTTCCCCTGAGGAGCATTGTTTAACTATCTCAACCTTAAATATGATAATCATTGATATTCTCTTAATTGAAGTTACATCACATGATAAGAAAAATGAGGAAAGAAAACACAAATATCTGTACAAACACATTCTTAACAAAATACAACAGAAATGCTCACGTCAGTCATAATTCTCATTTCTGCATCTGAACATGTGGCCTCAGCTGGTATTTATAACTACCTTGCTCTGTATTTCCTCTACCCCCAGCAAGCACCTAAGTAGCTCTTGTCTCCTTTCCTGGAAGAGTGGACATCATTCCTGATGGGGTTGTGCCCTTTGTCATCCTGCCTGGATTAGGCTTCTATAGTTTCCCATTGACCTTAACCACAGATCCTAGTAGCACCAAGAGACACACTAAAGGATCTCCTGTACTCCAGACATAATCTGTGGAGAAGCAATCCAATTTCCCCTTGATAATCTGGATCAATCACCTCTCCTAACACTTTTATTCCTTTCCTAGCCTATTGGCTTATTGGCTTAAGGGCATCAGAAGCCCAAAGTGGCCAGTTCAACAGAATGTTTGTTGTGGCTCCTGGCAAGAGTGTTCCTTCTTCTGTACCAAAACTTCTAGACTAGCAGAACATAAGGTCATGGGAACAGGAAGCAAAAACTTTCTTCATGGGTCTCTAAAGGTGATAATGAATGGAACTATTCCCCTTCCACTGCTTGATTTCTAGACTTGTGGAGCATGGCTACCATACATTGGACACTGATTCAAAGCATATACACCTTCTGGAAAAACCGTGACAAGCCCTCCAGGCTGCCCCATAATTGGCACTGTAACTGTGTCTTCAAAAGGACATCCCATCTTTCTAACAGGCCAGCTGCTTCAGGATGGTAGGGAACATGGCAAGACTAGTGGATTCCATGATCATGGCCCATTGTGACACTTCTCTGGCTGTGAAGTGAGTTCCTTGGTCAGAAGCAATACTATGTAGACTACTGTGATGGTGATTAAGACATTCTGTAAGTCCAAGATGGTGGTTTTGGCAGAATCATTATGTGCAGGAAAGGAAAATTCATAACTAGAATAGGTATCCACTAGTAATGACAAAGCATTGTCCTTTCCATGGAGAAAGTGGTCCAGTGTAGTCAACTTGCCACCAGGTTGCTAGCTCATTACCCCAGGTGACGGTACCATGTCTGGGGCTCAGTATTGATTTCTGCCTTTGACAGATCTGGCACTCAGCAGCAACTATAGACAGGTCAGCCTTGGTAAGTGGAAGTACGTGTTGTCAAGCCCAAGCATAAACCCCATCTCTGCCACCATGGCTGCTTTGTTCATGGGCCCATTGGGCAATAACAAGAAGGCCGGGAAAAGAGGCTGACTGTCCACAGAATATCTACTTAATTATTGAACTCCTCCTTGGTTGAAGTCACTTTTTGATGAGCATTTCCATGGGGCATAAGTATCTTCACATCCTCCATCCATTTGGAGAGAGCTATGCATGTACTTCTTCCACAGATGTCTTTCTCACTAATTTTCCCTGTCTCTAAACATCCAGCCAACCCACTGGCTATGGCCCATGAACTAGTGAACAATCACACATCTGGCTATTTCTCCTTCCAAACAAAATGCATGACATGTGTGTTTCCTGATGTTATGCCCACTGTGAAAATTTATCTTAGCCAGTGTCTTTCAGGATTGTCCCAAAAAGGGGTCATAATGCTACAGCTGCCCACTTCTGGGTGGTGCCTGCATAACATGTATAAAACATCAGTAAAACAGGCTCTAGTCTTCTTTTCCTCAGACAACCAATTATAGGTACACCCCATGAGGTTACAGGTGCATGCTTGGCAGACGATGGCATTTTAACAGGAGTAGATGGCAACTTCTTCATGTAGCTTGCTTGTGCTGTGAGGATGTGCTTGGGCCCACTCATGTATATATACCACTTCCATTTGAAAATAGATTGCTGCTGTGCATGGCCTACTTTATGACTTGATGTATCAGAGATCACCCAGCTCATGATGGGCAGCTCAGGTCGCATGGTAACTTGGTGGTCCGTTGTCAAATACTCGGTTTTCACTAAAACCCAACAGCATGCCAAGAGCAATCTCTCAACGTGGGAATAGTTGTCTGCAGATGGTAGTAGAGCCACTTTCTGAGTCACATGGCATAGAGGCCTGAGTAACCCACCCAACTGATGAATGCGCAGTCTCCAGAATTCAAATAGGCCCACTAAACATTGTGTTTCTTTCTTGGTGGTGGGAGGGGCCAGGTATAATAATTTATCTTTCACCTTGGAAAGAATATCTCTGCATGCCCCACACCACTGTACTTCTAAGAATTTCTCTGCAGTAAAAGACCCTTGAATTTTAGTTGGATTTATTTTCCATTTCTGATACTCATATGTGTTACTGATGAATCCAAAGTGGTTCCTACTTGCTGTATACTTGGTTCAGTCAACATAATGTCATCAATATAGTGTACCAATGTGATATTTTGTGGAAGCAACAGAAGATTCCTTCAAACTAAGTTATGACACAAGGATGAAGAATTAATATAACCCTGAAGTAAAACTGTAAAGGTATACTGTTGGCATTGACAACTGAAAGCAGATTGCTTCTGGTGGTCTTTATGGACAGGTACCAAGAAAAAGGCACTTGCCAGATCAATAGCTGCATATCATGTACCAGGAGATGTGTTAATCTGCTCAAGTAAGAACACCACATCTGGTTCAGCAGCTGCAACCCAAGTCACTACCTGACTGAGTTTTTAGTAGTCAACTGTCATTCTCCATGATCCATCTGTCTTCTGCACTGGCCAGATAGGAGAATTAAAGGGAGATGTGGTGGGAGTTACCACCCCTGCATCCTTCAAATTCCTGGTGATAGCAATAATTTTTTCAGCTCCTGCAGGGATGCATTTCTGGTTTTGATTCACTATTTTCCTTGTCAGAGGCAACTCTAAAGGCTTCCATTTAGCCTTTCCAACCATAATAGCCCTCACCCTACAGGTCAGGGAACCTATGTGAGAATTCTGCCAATTTCTAAGTATATCTATCCCAATCTGAAATAAATCTAATATAAATAAATCTAATTATATTTCCCCATCCTGAAACTGAGGAAATAACCACAAGATGAGTTCAGGGACCGACTGGATCTGTTGTGAGTCAAACTTAAGTTAAAACCCCATTAATTACTTGACCTCCACAAGCCTTTACTAACTGCAGGGCCACAATGTTATTTGGGGGTCTCACAGAATCATTGTCAATTAAGAACCAGTATCTAATAGATCCCAGAAACTGATTGTTTCCTTTTTCCCCAAGTATACAGTTACCCTCATAAAAGGTTGTAGGTCCTGTTGGAGGGCCTTGCTATCAAGGTCACAGTCCACCATGTCTGAATAGCTCTCTGAGCTTGGTGCAAAATGGAGGACTCCCTTTTTCAGTAGGGCTTCCTCTTCTCTGCCTAATCATAATTGGTGAGCATCACTGTCTGGCTTTATTTGGAGGATGAAGCTGCACAGAGCTTCCTGGAAGTGCTACATGAATCAGCAATGAGTCTTAAGTCTTTCCTCCTGCCTGCGTGGTGACTAGGTACTGTGTTATGACTAATCAAGACTTCCTGCCTGTATGATAATTAGGTACACTGTGTTATGACCAATCAGCCCTTTCTAACCCTACCCCTAGGAACCTTTATATACCTTACACTTGGAACAATAAAATTAGCTGTCTCTCTGAAGCTGATTCTTGGAAGTTCTTCTCATCCTACTCGTAGCCTTCTGAACCCTGCTCACAGCTTCTGCTCCCTTCGACCTCGTGGGCTGGTGGCCAATGACCTATGAGGAAAAGGGAGACCCACAGGTCCCTCTGGGGAAGTATCAAAGAAAGGATAATAGTAAAAGTTTTATGTATTTAACCAAGGTCCTTCCTCAGGGGAACCTGGCCTTCTCTTCATTAACGGATTTTGGGTCAGTTAATGGCTCAAGTCTGGAAATTGGTTCACAGGCCAAGATTCCCTTGTATCATGAGCCAATGGAACCTTTCTTTCATTTATTTGAAAATATTTATGCTTATACAGATCAAACAAACAAACAAACAAAAAACCAATAAGCTTTTTGCCTATTTCACGCCTAGAAACACCATGATTGATTAGCCAGTACCACAGGTCCATACGAGCCATGCCATCATCAAATTCACTTTGCCTGTGCTGACTATTATGGGTTAGGCCATTATAGACATAGCTTTGTCTGTGTTGCTCATTGTAACAAGGATCATCTTGCCTTTGGTGACTCAGTGCTGCCAACTGGCCCTTGGGACCTCAGGGCCCAATTAAATCCACTGCATTCAATCCATCCAACTGAGTGACAGTGTCTCCAACCCTAAGGTCTGGCACAAGAAAAATGTGCTGGTGCCTCTCTTACCATTTTGTGTCTTACAGGACTAGTGAAGGCCGTGTCTTCTGGACTTTCCCATTGTGGAGAATTAGGTTTTTACATAATATACCCACTCTGGCATTGCAGCTTCCTTGAGCCTTAAAAATCCCCCAACACTAGGCCAAGGGACACTGGGTATCTACAACCATTTTTCAGTTTTTTGACAAATGCTTCAGCCAACCATTCAAATGTTGACACCTTTATATAACTTTGTGAGTTTCCATGTTAAATCTAGAATCTCTACTCAGGGGGCCCGTATCAATAAACTCAGCCTGATCCAGTTATTATCCCACACCCTTAAAATCCATTTCTACACATATTCTCCAGACTTCTACTTGAATGGATTAGCAAACTCATTAAGCTCTTTAGTAGTGTGGCACATCTCCTCATGGATGACACGATCTCCCCTCCAGGAGCCTCCCTATGGCCTGAGGGATATCAGTATTGTCTTGCCTGGCATTTTCTTCAGAGAAAGTCACTGTTAGTTTAGCAGATGAAGAGTTAATTTCCTCAGTCAAAGGCAGAAAGATTTCAGGGCGTGGGGTTTGAATATATCTTCTGCTGAGGGCAGAGAGACTACTTCCTCAGGTGAGATAAACCCTTGGGAATCTAAAAGCTCGAAGTTCTCAGCTTCAATAGAGTCCTCCCACATACCCCTATCCCAAATTACAGGATCCTGTTTCTCACCAATTAGTGCCCTTACTTTAAGCACCGACACCTTCTGAGGCTGGGACTTGGATTTTTGCTGTAATTCAACCAACCTTTTAATGAGGGCTTTGGTTTGATTTTCTGAAACTTGAGCTCTGTGGAGAGAAGATTCTCTTCCAGGGCACACTTAGAAACCTTTAGACCAGTGGTTCTTAAACAGTGGATTGCTTGCTACCCTTTTGGGGGTTATATATCAAATATCCTGCATATCAGATATTTATGTTTCAATTCATAACAGTAGCAAAATTAAAGTTATGAAGTAGCAATGTTGGAAATCACCACAACATGAGGAGCTGTCCTAAAGGTCACAGCATCAGAGAGGTTGAGTTAGACTGTTCACACACACTTGGATCAGGTCATTTTTATCACAGAGTTTCTTGTGATCCTTCAGTGTACCCTGCAATGCTAGAAGTTGGTTAATTTTGTCATGGAACTTATCCTTTTCCTTTGTCAGTTTATCCCGGGATTCTAGGAGCAACCAACCATTATCAGTTTTCTTATTTTTTCAAAAAATTGTCAAAAGGTTTTTATACAAAGTCACCAAATCTGTTGCCTCTCACAACTGGTAGGCCAGAATACTCTCTGCATTTGTTTTCTTGTTTGTAAAGTGGTTCACACCATGGGCTTTCAGTATTCTTCCAGTTTTAGGAGAGGTTCAGCAACTCGAGGTGTTGGCAAATTGGAAAGCCTATTCCAGATACTTAAAAAATTTATTCTTATACTTCTGTTGTTCTAGAACCACTTCTGGTACCAAAATCTGTACCTGTGTTATTCAGGATTCTCTAGAGGAACAGAATTTATAGAATATATATTCTCTCTCTCTCTCTCTCTCTCTCTCTGTATGTATGTATGTATACACACATATATATGTATATATACACACACATATATATACATACACATATACACACACACATATATGTGTGTGTGTACATATATCCATCTATATATACATATATACACACATATATATGTATGTATATATATGTATATGTGTGTATATATGTGTATATTTATACACACACAGACATATATATATATATGTGTGTGTGTGTGTTCGTGTGTGTGTGTGTGTATGTGTGTGTGTAATTTTGGCTAATGAGCCACCTCTCCAGCCCATGCTACCAGTTCTCTGTATGTGAACGTTTTTTCTTGCCATTTTACTTAAAGTGTTTATCAGTTCTAAGGGGTTTCTGGCTGAGTCTTCAGGGGCTGTTAGGTGTGAAGTGTATCATCTGTACATCATCTGCAAATGGAAGTGCTTTGACTTTCCCCCCATTTGTACCCCTTTTATTTGCTTTTCTGATGTTTATTGCTCTAGGTAACACTCCCTGCACTGAACTGAATGAAAACAGACAGAGTGAACACCCTTTCTTGTTCTTGATTTTAGTATAAATGCTTCAAGTTTAATATAATGTTGGCTATAAGCTTGCCACATATGGGATTTATTATGTTCAGATGTATTTATTCTGTTCCAAGTTTTTTTTTTGTTTTGTTTTAACCAATGTTCCTTCCTTTTTATCTTATAGAGTAGTTTGAGAAGCATTGGTATTAATTCTTTGAAATTCTGGCAAAATTCAGTAACAGATTAATTTAGACCTGTACTTCCTTTAGTTTGAAGATTTTTAAGTTATTCTAACTTCACTGCTTGTTATAGATATGTTTAAATTGTTTAATATAATCTTAGTTCAATTTTGGTACATCATAGTCATCTAGGGTTTTGTCCATTTTAGATTTTCTGATTTAATGGAATGTGTTTTGATGGTAAGACATAATGAGGTTTTTTTTTATTTATATTTCATTAGTTATCTGTTGTAATGGTTCCCTTTCATGTCTAATTTTATTAATTTGGATTTTCTCTTTCTTTGTTTAGTTTGGCCTAGGGTTTGTCATGCTTGTTTGTCTTTTCAAAGAACTAATGCTCTGTTTAATTGATTCTTTGTATTGTTTGCTTCCATTTCATTCATTTCTGTCCTGATCATAATGTTTTCTTTCATTTACTGAGTTGTGATTTAAAGTTGTTTTCTCCCCAAATCCTTAAGGTTCATTGTAACTTTAATTTTTTCAAAGCCTATTTGTAATGATGGTTCTTAATCACTTTAACCTTCCTTTTAGTCCACTACCCACCTGAGGTAGTGGGAAAGAAGGGATACAGGGGAAATGGACCTGGTTAGAAAGGGTTCTTTTCAAGTAAATCCCATCTGCGTTGTCAGAAAACCAGCAGTTCAGTTCACAGGAGTCAGCAGCAGCTCGATCCACTCACAGACACTAGCTGTCCAGTTAGGTAGAGTTGGGATAGCAAACACAAGTCAGTAATGGTGGCACTACCTGGCAGAGACAGCCAGGCCTCCACCTTGGCACGAATCAGCAGGGCTATTCAGACCAGCAGGAGCAGTTCTCAGCTGTGCCTCTCTCAGCAAAGCAAAGATCAGTGAGGACTCTAGACCAACAAGCATTGCACAGCTATCTGTGCCAAGCAAGCCAAGCTCAGCCTCTGTCACTGTCCATGGAATCCTTTTTATACTCTCTCCAAACATCATGTATCCTCCATGGGTCTTTTCTCAGCACTTTTCTTGCCTCAGCACATGTGTCTGTCTTAGCTGACATCACTCTGCCAATCAGCCCCAGTCTGTAAAAGCAGCAAAAAACTGCAGCACATCTCTCTCTATGGAGTCCTGACAAATGCAGCCCAACTATGCAATATAAGGTGGACCAACACGTGCTTGTCATTATCAAAGAATCCTCATCACATGTCCTTTCAGGTGCTTGCTTTAGCAGAACACCCTTTTACCTGTGTCTGCATCAGCCAAACTGAGAGGTTAAACCTACTTCATCTTGGGGCCTCCATTTTAAAAGCCTGAGAATTTGACCTGCAGCTCAATTAAGCTCTTCATGCTAAGACAGTATCTATCTTTTGCACTGACGTGTGTTTCATGATTAAAAAATTCAGACTATTAATATGCAGAATCATCAGTGAAAG
Source organism: Arvicanthis niloticus (assembly GCF_011762505.2). Classification (NCBI taxonomy): domain Eukaryota; kingdom Metazoa; phylum Chordata; class Mammalia; order Rodentia; family Muridae; genus Arvicanthis; species Arvicanthis niloticus. The sequence continues at coordinate 20,948,669 of NC_047664.1, forward strand.
GTATGTATTGATTCTGTAGTATTTGGTCTCCACCCCTCTTCTGTTCTTGATTAACTATTACTGTAGTGTGGTTTATTCTTTTCCTGCAGCCCAATGAATTGATTTGTTTTTCTCTTTTCCTAACTCTGAGAAATTTTTTATTATAATTCTTTAAAAAATTTTTTTTGTATGTCTTTAGAACAAGTTTCTTCTCCTATGCACATTACCATGGAATTGGTCTTTTCAGAGTGTTGTGGCTATCTCAGAATTCCCACTGGTATCTTACACTTATTTTCTCTTTGTTGTTTTATAGCGTTCAGTTATTTCACCTGTCCTCAAGCTCAGATATTCTGGCCTCTCCTTTAGCTGTTATTGGTGAGACTGTTCAAAGAGCTTTGGATTTTCCTCATGTTTTTATCTCCACATTTCAGTGTTTTCCCTCAGTACTTGTCTTTGTTGAATTGCCCTGTCATGTCCTCCATCACCTTTCTTTCTTCATCCAGGTGTTTGTGTTCTCGAACAGATTGTTTTTTTACTTTGATTTCTTGAAACATACTTATATCAATTCTCTGATTTCATCTAACTCTTTTAGGTGGCATTATGGTAGGATTAGTAATATTTGGAGGAGTTATTTTAACTTGTGTTTCTCATATTATTATGTTCGTATTTTGTATCAGGAATTTTTTTTTGATGTTGTTAATTTGAATCTTAAAAAATCAGTTGTATTCTTTCAGCCAAATATTTGTAGTGTTCAAGTGGGACCTGGATGTGGTAGAGTTGAACCAGTGTTCAAAATGTAGCTTCTTAGACTAGGGGCTCAGGGTGACTGGCATGAACTCTGTATTATTCCCTAAGTAGAACATTAATTTTATGGCACAGACATGGAAATTGGCCCAGAGACCTGCCTCCACGCCAAATAGCAGCTTGGGTGAATGGAGGACACCCAGAGGCTGGCCCATTGCCACAGGCATGGGTGGGCTGTAGGCACACAGAGGCCTGCCTTAAGCCACACCACAAGGCAGGCAGAGGACATCCAGAGGCCTGCCTGCCATCAGGCTATGCAGAGGAGGCTTGCCAGAGGTTTGGCCCACCTGCAGAAAGAGCCACTCTAATATGTAAGTATGTGGTGGACAGATGGGAGAGAAAGAAGTGCATAACAGTTGGAGCACTATGAAGAGAGGTGGAATTGGAGATGTGAGAATGAGAGGAATACCCTGTTGTGAGTAACCTGACTGCCACCTGAGGCCGTGGTGAAGTCTCGGCCCATGCTGCTGCTGTGTGCCATGTCTGTGTCCATGGCCACGCAGCACCAGGCTTCTGTGTATATGTCTGTGATTTCTGTTACCACTAAAGACCATGTCGATGTTCCTGGTCTGGGCAGCTGCCGGAGACCACATAGATGTCTAAGGGCTGTGCAGAGCTGGCCCAACTCCTTACTGGCTGTGGTGTAGAGCTGCCCCACCCCTTGCCCGTGGCAGCACCCAGAAGAGTGGGTCCCACACCTCGCCTGGGCAGCTCCAACCGTAAGAGCCTGGACTCATGGCAAGGGTGCAGGTAAGCCACCCGGAGGGCATGAGAGTAGAAGATCTGACCCTGCCCCATCCCTGAGCACGGAATGAGCTCAGCCTTCTCTCAGCTGGAGAGCTCACCATGTGGTGTGGGTGCAGGAGAGCTGCTGGGCTGACCAAACTAGCTACCTCCCAGGCACAGATCCAGGGCTTTGAGTTGGCCTGCCCCAACATCCACTCCATCTATGAACTGTTGCAGTACATTAAAGGGCCGATCTGGTAGATTCAAAGGTGCCGGATTTCCATGATACAGGGCAACAAGAGGATGTCTGAGAGGAGGCCTGGTGACGGTCTAGTCTGAGAAATAGTGTAGCAGAAGCCAGAGGCCTCTTACCAGACTGATGAATGAGCCACCGCAATGAACATTTGCAAAGATGTGTAGACACGGGTATAACACACTGTGACACACTACAGCTTCCACAATGAGATGTTTTCTATGCTTTGTTTTGTTTATTTTTCATGATTACTTTTTATTTTCTTTTGTGGGGGAGTTTGCAAGATATGAAGGCATGGGGAGATGAGTGGGAGGGAGGTGCATTATGTTGTTGGGAGCCGACTTTTAGCAGAAAGCGGCTAGATCAACTTTGCAGCCATCTGGAACCATATACCCTGATGAAAGACTTGGTTGTCAAAAGCCTATAACAGCTGAAGCACACTCTGATAAATATATTGTTTATCCCACATAGCTTGTTTTGCTGTTTAGTGACCTCAGCTGTATGGTGTACGTGGTAAAGTGTTTTCACCTGTGTTCTCCTGCTTGTGTATATAAATACCTCAGAATTCCCTTCAATACAAGAGACTCAATAAGAGAGACTTGAGAAAATAGAAGGGAGACTTGGTATGAGACTTGATCACACCCTGTCTTGTCTCCATTCTTTGTGTCTCTTGCCCCAAGAGCCCCACTCTCTCTCTTGACCAGAGCACTTAGCCCCAAAGCGTTGAGGCAGAGTACAAGACACAACATTATGTGAAACGAAGAATCAACAAATTCTTTTACAAAAGAATATTACTTTTAAGAACAATCACAACTGGTGATTTTATATAGTGGTAATTTGTCTGGGACTTCATCTAATTGGAAGCTGGTACTATAGAATTGGTAATTTTAGGAAGACTCAGGTTGCTTCAACTTCTTATATTTCCTGTTTTTTCAGATTAGGTCTTAAGTCTCTAAGATTTGATCACTGGTTATATTTATTTAAAAAAATCATTATTTTTCCAATGGAAGTATTTGTAATGTTCAAATAATGCTAAGTGATAATATGGTTGAGGTACTTTTTCATTCTCTGGTTTGGGGTGAGCTCACATGCTCAACTCATCAGGTTCAACCCTGTGTGCTTCCAACACTAGAGTACTAACTGCAGTAGCAGCCACGAGTGATGCTTATACCCACCATGAAAACGCTATAATGCTCATTTTAAAATTGCTTCTTCAATTCCAGTGCCCTTTGTGAAGCAGAGGAGCATATGTAGTGCTGTGTGCACTGAGAAGCTTGCTGGGAAAGTACAGATATGAAGAAAGAGCAATACTGGTGGTTAGGATTAGACACTGAAAATACAGGAGGGAAAAGTAAATACAAGGGAAGAACTGTGAAACAAGGAGAGGGCATAAGATGAACAAAGAGGAAGAGGTAACGAAGGGGGAGCTTGTCCAATAAACTGCCATTAGATGTTCAATCAAAGTAGTGTCAAAGTGAAGGGAAGAGTTGTCCAGGGGTCGGGCTCTGTGGCAGTCTCTTTGCCTGGCTCTGTCTTGGCAGCTCTCTGCAGGGTCAGTAGTCCCTCTGGGTGGTCTATTGTGGGCCTGTCTATCCAGACTACAGCTCAGACCAGATAGTTTGAATATTGCATGACTTGGAGTCAAAATTACCCTGCTCCACCGAAGGTCCGCAGGCTGTTTAAAGTATATTTCTTTGACCTATGGCTTTCTAGAGTGAATGAAGTTTTGCCTTTAGGGTTGACAAGCCATGACTCCACAGGGGTCTTTTTAAAATGGCCTTTTGCCATTGTTCTGTTGGTGTAGTAAATACAGGGGAGAGATTTTCCCTACCTGCTCCTCCCTCTGCAGGGGCACCTGCCCTGAGCAGCTTTTGTCTCTGCCCTCTCCATCCTGTTAACTGAGAGACAGTGCACAGTTTCTCAGTCTTTCTTCTTGTTTTAAGCCATGGTTCTCACACACTCCAGTTGGACTGCTTTTGCTGGGAGGAGAGCATTCCCAAATTGGAGCTAACTACTCTAAGGAACTCTCTCTCCTTCTGTTTCACTATGAAGTTTCCTATTTTACTTTGCTACAGAAACTAGCATGTCTCCACCATCACCCACCTCTTAGGACAGCTGTACTCCAGTTACCCCAGATTATTCCCAGAGATTCTAGCAGTCTGTGAGTGGGTGTCGTCCATCATCTTCTGGAAGCTTGGCTTATATGTTCATACTTTTTATAGTGTCTGCTTCAGAATATACTAATTTAATTTTAATGAAATACAGCTTATCAATTCTTTCTTTCATGAATCTTTGCCCTTGAATTCATATCTAAAGCATGACAACTAAACCCAAGGCCATCTAAGTTTGCAAGCATGCACACTTGCATGTGGACACACACACACACACACAAACACGGAACATAGTGATTAGCGTTGGTGCTTTCTCATTTGATCTCTGCCCCTTTTCTTGTGACAGTGTACTGAGAGTTCAGTCTCTCGCTGAGCCTGGAGATTGTTGATTCATCTGGACTGGTTGGCTAGCAAATCCCAGGTGTCCTTCTGGTTCTACATCCTCAGTTAATTGCAAGCCACTGGGTGTGACTTTTATGTGGGCTCTGGAAACTAAGGTCTTCACACTTGTGCAGCAAACATGTTACCAACTGAGCCAGCCACCTCCATGCCTATTTAGAACTTTTATTACATTACATTTCAGTGTGTGTGTGTGTGTGTGTGTGTGTGTGTGTGTGTGTGTGTGTGTGTACCAGCCACCTCCATGCCTATTTTAGGAACTTCACAGTTCTGCATTTTACAGTAAATTTTTGTAAAGGTTATAATGTCTGTGTCTAGAGATTCATTGTCTTTTATTTTTCATGTGGACATCTGTTTGTTCCAAACCACTTTACAGGTGTCTTTCATTTTGTTTATTGTATACCATTGGTTCTTTGTCAAAGAAATGTTGATTTTATAAGATGAATCTATTTGTGTTCCATTGATCTATTTGCTTCTTCTTTCACTAATACCAGGATGTTCTCATTGTGGGTGCCTTGTGGTGGGTCCTGAATTTGAGTAGTGGTCATTTTAGCTTCCTCTCTTGGTGTTATATAGACTAGGCAGGCTCTTTTGCCTGTGGTGGTTTGAATATGCTTACCCCAGGGAGTGGCACTACTGGGAGGTGTGGTCTTGTTGGAAGAAGTGTGTCATTGTGGAGGTGAGCTTCAGACCCTTTTCCTAGACATATGAGAGCCAGTCTGCTCCTGGCTTCCTTTGGATGAAGATGTAGAACTCTTAGTTCCTCCTGCACCACACCTGCCTGGAGGCTGCCATGCTCCTGCCTTGATGATAATGGACTGAACCTCTGAACCTGTAAGCCAGCCCCAGTTAAATGTTGTCCTTTATAAGGCTTGCCTTGGTCATGGTGTCTGTTCACAGCAGTAGAACCCTAAGACACTGTGTAAGCATTAGAATCATTTGGTAATCCCTGTAAATTGTGAGGTTTTGATGGGAATTGACTCTACAGTTTAAGTTAGGAAGAACTGATCTCTGGGGGTCTGCTTAACCACAAACTTGATTTTTTTTTTTTATATTTACTTGATTTTTTAAAATCAGAGTCTTATACTTTTCATTGTATAGTTTATATATCTTTGTTAAGTCTATACATAAGCATTTTATTTTGGTAGTGCGCACATATTGTTTTAGTTTGTGTCCATGTATGTGTGTATTGTTGAGGACCTCATGCATGCTAGGCAAGCATCACCATTGAACAATATCTCCAACATTAAGGGTTTTTTTTTTTTTTTAATTTCAGATTCTATTTGTTTTGTGTTGTAATACAGAAAACTGGTTGACTGTTATTAACCTTGCATCTTGCAATCTTGCTACAGTTGCTTATAAGCTACAGATATTTTCTTGTTAATTCTTTCTGGAATTCTTCCATGAATTTAAAAACACAAATGGATAATTATGTAACTAAGGTTATACTTCTAAATTGTTAAAATGTAAAAGTAGTCTTAGCAAAACCTTGTTCTTTTTTTGGAGTTATTTCAAGAGAAAGTAGATCTTAATGAATTTATTTCATCATCATAATTAAATATTTTAAAATTATGATAAATTAAATATAACATACTATTTTTCATCTTCAGTCATTCTAATTGGGTGGCTCAGTAGGTTAAGTATATTGACTTTGTCATGAAATCAATCTCTAGAATATTGTAATCATGAAACACCAAATTTCTATATGCGCTTAACAAATAGGACCTGGTTCTCCCTTCTACCATGACAACTACAGATCTGCTTGCCATGTCTATGAATTTGATTCCTCTTGATACCTCCATTCAGTGGAATGATAGACTTGTCTTTTTGTGACTGGTATATTTCTCTTTGCACTATGTCTTCAACGTCCATCCATCTGTGTTGTAGCATATGTCAGAACTGCCTTTTTTTTTTTTAAAAGACTGAACATCCCAATGTGTATGTGTATACACCACATTTTGTTTATCCATTCATCTGTTGGTGGACATTTGGGCCTTTCTACCTTTTCACTGTTTGAATAATACTGCTGTTGACATGAAAGTGTAGATATGTGTTGGGGTTCTTCCTTTGAGTTTGCTTGGGCATGTGTAAAAAGTGGTAATGATGGATCATATAGTAATTCTATTTGAAGGTGTTTTAAGAGCTATCGTGCTGTTTACAAATGGCCGCACCATTACCATTTATTTACTGTTCCCATTTCTAGGAATAGTGGGCAATGATCCCCATTTATCTCGCCAACATTATTTTGTTCTTGTTTTTTTAAAACAGACTTGTATTCAGCTGTAAAGAAATGAAAATTTCAAGAAAATAGACATGAAAAGAAATTTATTTCTCTTTATTAAAAATATTCTTCTTTTCTTAATCAATGTATCCTGGTTATAGTTTCCACTCCCTCCACTCCTCCCAGTTCCTCCCACCTTCCCTCCCCTCCAGATCCATTCCTTTTCTCTTTCTCATTAGAAAACAACAGGCTTCCAAGCGACAATAACCAAACATGACAAAAAAAAAAAATAAGACAAAACCAAAACTATCATATAAAAGTTGGACACGGTAGTCCAACTGGAGGAGTCCCAAAAAGCAGGCATAAGAGTTAGAGACACACAATTAAGAGGTCCCATAAAAATATAGAGCTAATAGTTTTAATATATATGCAGAAGACATGGTACAGACCCATGTAGGCCCTGTGCTTACTACTTTGGTGTCTATGAGCTCATATGTGCCTTACTTAGTTTATTCAGAGGGCCTTGCTCTCCTGGGTTTCTCCATAGGCTCTGGCTCTTAAAAAATTGTTCAGTTTTCTCTTCTGTGAGATTGCCTGAGCTCCAAAAGAAGGGATTTGATAGAGACCTCCTCCCATATAGACTTTCTGTGTAATGTCTGTGCATCAGTAGTGAGCCTCTATTATGTAATGTCTAGTTGTGGGTCTCTGCATCTGTTCCCATCTGCTCCCAGAGAAAGCCTCTCTGATGATGACTGGATAGGGCACTGACCTATGAGTATAGCAAAATATCATTAAAAACTATTTTACTGAGTATACATAGAGGGAGCCATAACTCTAGATACATGTGTAGCAGAGGATGATCAATGGGAGGGGAGGGAGGCTTGATGTTCCAGCTTAGGGGGACGCTAGAGGGGTGACGTAGGAGTGGGTGAGTGGGTGGAGGAGCACCCTCACAGAGGCAAAGGGGATAGGAAGGGGTATGGGATGGGGGCTTGTGGAGGGGTAACCTGGGAAGGGGGATATCATTTGAAATGTAAACAAATAAAATGATTAATTAAAAAAAGTTTAAAAAATTTTATTGATGCTTATTTTTAAAGCCAGTAGTCTATGTCTCTTGGCTATCTAGTCTCTGGTTCTTGTTTATCCAAGCAGTGTTGGTTATGGGTTCCTTCTTGTGGAGTGGGCTTTAAGTCAGCATTGGTTGACTACTCCCACAAGTTCCGTGCCACTATTGAAGGACAGATTGTAAGTCAAAGGTTTTGTGGCTGAGCTGGTTTCCTTATTTCTCTTTCAGTAGCCTGCAGAGTATCTTCCCTCAACAAAGAGATTAGAATGTGGGGATAAAGGCTTCATGAAGGCACCAGCCCAACTTCTCCATGTTCGATTAGTTTTGTGTGTGTAGTTCTCAGCAATGAGGCCCCTGCTATAAGTCTGTGGAGAGTAACCCTTTGTCTTAGCAACAGCCTGGGTGGTTTAGAGATTTTCATGGGACCTCCTTGGCTAACAACTCAATTGAATGCAACCCAATCCTGCCACTGGAAATCTCACCTGGTGACAAGAAATGGCTTGTTGAAATCCTGTTTCTAGGAGTCCTCATTAGGATCATCTTCATAAATTCCAGGAAGTTTCCATTGCACTAGGTTTCCACACCACCCCTCAAAAGCCCCTCAATTCCAGCCATCTCTCCCTGTACTCTCATTTTCTACCTGCCAACTGATTCCTTTTTCTCATCTCCAACCATTCTCAGTCTACTCATGAAGTCTATTCTATTTGCTCCTCCTAGGAAGATGCATGTGCTGTCCCCCAGATCATTTTTACCTAACCTCTTGGGCTTTGCAGATTATAGCTTGGTTATCATCTACTTGACTGCTAATATCCCCTTATAAGTGAATACATACAATATTTGTCTTTCTGGGTCTAGGTTATCACACTTAGTATGATTTTTCCTAGTTTTATCCATTTGCTTGCAAATTTCATGATATCATTTTTTAAGCAGCTGAATAATACTCCATTGTGTAATCATACCACATTTTATTTATCCATTCTTCTGTTGAAGGACAGCTAGCTTGCTTTTAGTTTTTGGCTATAATGAACAAACCCTCAATAAATGTTTGTACAAGTGTCCTTGTGGTGGGATGAAGTGTGATTTGGGTATATGACTATGAATGGAATAGTTGAGTCTTGAGGTAGATCAATTCCCAATGTTCTGAGGAGCAGCCACTGCCATGTTGATTTCCATAGTGGCTGTACAAGTTTGCACTCCTACCAGCAATGGAGGAGTGTTCCCCTAGCTTTACATCTTCACCAGCATGAGCTGTTGCTTGTGTTATTGATCTAAGCCATTCTCACAGTAAGGTGGAATCACAAAGTAGTTTTGATTTTTATTTCCTGGATGGCTAAGGGTGTTGAATATTTGTTTCTCAGCCATTTGAATTTTCTCTATTGAGAAGTCTGTTTAGATCTGTACCCAAATTTTTAATTGGATTATTGGCTTTTTGATGTATATGTGTATATGTATGTATATTGGATATTAGTCTTCTATCAGATGTGGAGTTGCTAAAAATCATTTTCCATTCTACAGATTGCTGCTTTGTCCAACTGACAGTGCCCTTTGCCTTTCAGAAGCTTTTCAGTTTCATCAAGTTCCATTTATTATCAGTCTTAGAGCCTATGCTATCAATGTTCTGTTCAGAAAGTCTTCTCTTGTGCCGATGCATTTAAGTCTATTCCTCACTTTTTCTTCCATAAGATTCAGTGTATTTGGTTTTATCTTGAGGTCTTTAATTCACCTGAACTTAAGGTTTGTGCAGGGTGAAAATTATGGATCTATTTGTATACTTCTACTTGCAGACATCCAATTTTTCCAGCGCTATTTGTTAGAGATGCTGCCTTCTTTCCAGCATGCATTTCTGGCTTCAAAAATCAGGTGTCTCTATGTGTGTGGATTTATGGCTGAGTCTTCAATTTAATTCTATTGACCAACCTATCTTTTTAATGCCAATTCTACCAAATTCTATGAGGTTTTCATTACTATAGCTCTGTAGTACAACTTGAAATCAGGAATGGTGAGACCTTTATAGTGGTTCTTGTATTGTTTAGTATTGTTTAGCTATCTAGGATTTTTTGTCTTTCTAGATGAAGTTGAGAATTGCTTTCAAGGTCTGTAAATGTGTTGGTATTTTGATGGGGATTGCATTGAACTTGTAGATTGCTTTTGGTAGAGTAGCCCTTTTTACTCCATTAGTCCTATTGATCCCTAAGCATGAGTAATCTTTTCATCTTCTGATATCTTCTTTGATTTCTTCCTTCAAAGATGAAACATTTTATCATCAAGTCTTTCACTTGCTTGTTTAGGGTTACCCCAAGATAGTTAACAGTATTTGAAATTATTGTAAAATGTGTTTCCCTGATTTTTTTTTTTAAGTCTGTCACTTGTATATAGGAGGGCTATTGATTTTTTTTTCTTGAATTAATCTTGTATCCAGCCACTTCACTTAAAAGTGATTATCAGCTGTAGGGGTTCTGTGGTGGAATTTTTTGGTTCACTTACGTATACTATCATATCATCTGTAAATAATGATACTTTGACTTCTTTTCAATCTGCTTCCCCTTGATCTCTTTTACTGTTTTATATTGCTCAAAATAAAATATTAGGTACTATAGTGAAGATACAGAGAGAGTGAATAACTTTGTCTTGTTCCTGACTTTAGTGGAATTGCTTTGAATTTCTATTTAATTTGATGTTTATGGTCTGCTTGCTGTATATTGCCTTTATTTTGTTGAGGCATGCACCTTGTATCTCTAATCTCTCTAGGACTTTTAACATGAAGGGATTTTGAATTTTGTCAAAGGCATCTAATGAGATGATTGTGTGGGGTTTTTTTTCTTTCACTTTATTTGTTGGATTACATTTTTTTTAAAATTTTTGTATGTTAAACCATCCCTGTCTCTCTGGGATGAAGCCTACTTGATAATAGTGGATTATCTTTTTGATGTGTTCTTGGATTAGGTTTTCAAGCATTTTATTGAGTATTTTGTATCAATGTTTATGAGGGAAATTGTATGAAATTGTCTTTGTATCTTTATGTGGTTTGGGTATCAGGGTAACTGTGACCTTAGAAAATGAATGTGGCAATGTTCTTTCTGTTTCTATTTTGTGGAATAATTTGAGGACTATTGGCATTAACTCTTTGAAAGTCTGGTATAATTCTGCACTAAAACCAAACTGTCTGGAGCTGGCCCTGGACTTTTTGTTTTTGGTTGGAAGACTTTTTATGACTGCTTCTATTTTCTTAGGGGTTATAGGGCTATTTAAATGGTTTATTTGATCTCAATTTACTTTTGTAAGCAGCACCTTTGAGTACCTATTGAGAAAATTATTCCTTTCTTTTAGATTTTTCAATTGAGTAAAGTACAGATTTTAAAGTATGTCCTCAGGATTCTTTAGATTTCCTTAGTGACTGTTTTATATACCCCATTTCATTTCTGATTTTAATTTGGATATTCTCTCTGCCTGACTAAATAGCTTGGATAAGGGTTTATCAATCTTGTTCATTTTCTCAAAGAGCCAGTTCTTTGTTTGATGCATTGTATTATTCTGTTTATATTTTATTGATTTTAGCCCAGAGTTTTTTTTCTTGTCTACTCTTATGTTTATGTTTTCAACCATCCTAATGATGTGACCCTTTAATGAAACTCCTCATGTTGTGGTGATCCCCAACCATAAAATTATTTCTCTTGCTACTTCATAACTGTAATTTTGCTACTGTTATGAAGTGGTAATGTAAATATGTGTTTTCCAATGGTCTTAGGCAACCCTATGAAAGGGTTGTTTGACTTCCCAGTGAGCTTGAAACCCACAGGTTGAGAAGAAACACTGCCCTAGAGCTCTCAGGTGTGCTACTGTTTCTAGTATATGAATATATGAATATATATATACTTGGTGCTATGAAATTTTCTTGTAGCACAGCTTTCATCATGTCCTTTAAGTTTGGGTATGTTGTGCATTCATTTTCATTAAATTCTAGAAAGTCTTTAATTTCTTTATTTCTGTCTTGATCTGCTTTTTATTTAGTAGAGAGCCTTTTAGTTTCCATGAATTTATAAGGTTTCCATTGTTTCTGATGTTGTTATACAGCTTTAATCTATAGTGGCCTGATATGATGCAAGGAGTTACTTAAATTTTCTTTCATTTGTTGAGATTTGCTTTGTGTCTGATTATATAGTTAATTTTGGAGAAAGTTACATGAGGTGCAAAGAAGTTATATTCTTTTGTGTTTGGGTAAACTGTTCTATAAATATGTTAGGTCTATTTGGTTTATATTATCCAAGTATTTATGTTTGGTCTTTGTCTAGGTGACTTATCTGTTGGTGAAAGTGGGGTATTGAAGTCTCTCACGAGTGTGCCACCACTGCCTGGCTGATTCCTGTTATTTTATTATTGTTATTGGTGGTGGTGCTGCTGGTGGTGTTTCCCTTTTATTGATTTTGCTCGTGCATTTCCTTTTTTTTTTTTTTTTTAATTTAACCTCAAATTGAAGTTTTCCTTCTAGCACCTTTGTAGAGCTGGATTTGTAGATAGTTATTGACTTTATCATGGAATATCTTATTTTCTCTATGTATGAAGATTTTTCTGGGCATGGTAGTTTTGGAGGCCATCTGTAGTCTCTTAAAGTCTGCAGCACATCTGCCCAGGTTTTTATGGCTTTTGAGTTTCCACTGAAAACTCAGGTAATTTTAATAGGTCTGCCTTTATATATTTCTTTGTCTTTTCCTCTTGCAGCTTTTAATACTTTCATTATTTCCATATGTTTAGTGTTTTGATTATTTGCATTGATTATGGAGAGTGCATTTTTTTTTTGTCTAGTCTATTTAATGTTCTGTATGGCTTCTTGTATCTTCTTTTGGTTAGGAAATTTTTCTTTTATGATTTTGTTGAAAATATTTTCTGGACTTACTAGCTGGAATTTTTCTTCCTCTATTCTTATTCTTAGATTTGGTATTTACATAGTGTCACAGGTTTTCTGGATGTTTTGTGTCAGGAGTTTTTTTAGATTTAACATTTTCTTCCACTGATGTATCCATTTCTTCTATTGAGTCTTCGGCAATGCCCGAGAGTCTCTCTTCCATTTCCTCTGTAGTCCCGCTTCAAATTCCTAAATGTTTTCATATCCAGAATTCCATTTAGAATTCTTTATTAATTTAATTTAGAATTCCATTGCATTCTTTATTAATTCTGCCTATGTTTATGTCTTAAACAGTCTTATTCATCTCATTCAAATGGTTGGTTGTATTTTCTTGGATTTAAGGGATTTATGGTTTATTTCCTCCAATTTTTTATGGTGGATTTCATTAAAGGATTTTTTCATTTCCTCTTTGAGGACTTCTATCATCTTCATGTAGTTGGTTTTAGGTCTTTTTCTTGTGCTTTAGCAATGCTGGAATATTCATAGCCAGCTCTGGTAGGATAGCTGGGCTCTATTGAGAACATTTTGCCCTTGTTGTTACTGTGTTTTTATGCTGCCATCTAGGAATCTGTGTTTAGGTGATTATATGTCTAGGTGCTAATTTCTGGATTTGCATTTGTTGGGTGAGTGTTTTGTTCCTTGGTTTCTGATTTCTTTCTGGATTTTCAGAGAGTGATGGCCATGTGTCACCTGTTTTCCTGGTCTGCTCAGCTGGTGTGTTCACAGTGAATGCCTGCTGGTTTTAGAGGCTGGGATACTGAGATGAGTTGGGAGAGGAAAGGTTGGAGGAGAAGATGTGTCATCCCTTGAGGGGTGGGGTTAGAGAAGAGAGACCACAGCATGTTTCCTGCTACAGAGTTGGGGATAAGACTGAGGGAATTGATCTTAGAAACAGTAGGAGAGGTGCAAGTATGCCTGGCCTTCAGGAGACTCCTTGCCCTGAGAGGAGCGGCAGGGGGCCCATGCTGAGGTTGGCATATAGGAAGAAGCAACAAGGGGGCAGAGGGACATTAGATGGGGAAGATCTGTGGAATCCACAGGAGATGGGAGGGGGCAGGGCAGAACAGGGCACACTGCCAAGTGAGTTCTGCTACAGAGCTGGGGACTAGACTGAGAGACTGGATCTGGAAAAAGAACTTTATAGGTGCTGGGAGAAGATGGGTGGGACTTGGGGTAAGAGACAAAGGACAGCATGCCACAGCCATAGGAGACAGAGAATTAGCCACCCTCTGCCCTTGCACCCATGTATTCCACATTTTCATATTTCAGTGTGGCACAGTGGAAAGAATGTTGAGCGAGGAAGCCTGAGCTAAAGGAGATCACATCTCCTATACCATGCTGGCTGGAGCAAGGGTATCAGTTCCTCACTGCAAAATCTGCAATGGAGAATTCTTTTGTTTTAGGAGGTCTGGACAGAAACATTTGCTTAATAAACATTTTATTAGTAATGTGAATAAAAGCAGGAGAAGATTTTTGTAAGGATTTATTTTATTATATATGTATAAGTGGTTTGCTGACAACATGTCTGTGCTTGGTGTCTGAGGAGGTCAGAAGAGGGCACTGGCTCCCCTAGGATTGGAGTTATTGACAGTCATGAGCTAGTATATGGGTAGTAGGAATTGAACCTGTGTCCTCTGTAAGAACAAGCGCTCATAACTACTGAATCATCCAGCCCCCAGGGGAGGAAAAGTTTAAAATATGTGGGAGAACAAGTTTAAATGTTTTCCTTCTGATGCGCCAATGTATAGTTTCAGAATGTGAAAAGCTCACACATTATGAAAACACTTGTTTTGGGACTTTTATTGAGTGTTGCTTTGCTATTGTTATGCTGTGCTGCATGTACTGTCTTTCCTTCTATTAAAATCCACACGTGAAAATGTTTATTGAACAGGTCAATAGAAAAGATATAAAAAGGGCGGCTCTCTTTTTGCGTTTCTAATGATTTATACCAAACCGAAGTGAACCATTTTGAGAGAACCAACATCTCCAATGTCCTGCAAGTAAAAAGATAAAAACAATTAAAACCGTGTTTAAACAGAGTAACACACCAACCTAACATTCATGTCTTTACTATTCTTAAGTATTTCAAAGCACCATGCTTATATGTAAATAGACCTGCATGTTTTCCTTACTCAGTGGTTATAATTCTGATAGTTATTTATAAAGTCAATCCAGAACTAATGTATAGGGATTAAAAAGCAGAGCAAGAGGGATAGGACTAGGCGGTGGAGCATCTGCAAACAGTGTGGCTCAAGGCTCTGAGAACATGCGCTTCTTTTCCTCTTTTATTTTTGGTGTGTGTGTGTGGATGTGCACACATGGGCACATGTGCACATAGAAGTCTGAGGTTGACAGCAGGTGCTCTCCACTCTTATTTTGGCAGGGTCTCTCACTGGTCTTAAGCTTGCCAATTCTGGCTAATCCAGCTTGCCTCTCATTGCTTCCCAGGTGCTGAGATTACTATGACCATCATGCCTGCCCAGATTTTATGTGCATTCTGAGGACCTGCACTCAAGTTCCCCAGCTTGCTTTTATCTTTCCTCTTACTTTTTTCTTTATTTCCTTTCTTCCACCCTTGATTCCCTGCCCTCCACACATCTGCTCCCCACTCCCACCCGTCTCCTTTTTCCCTCCAGTGATGCCAGGGTTTTCTTAAAAAAATATATTTTTTTTCTGAAATGCTTGCTTTAAAATCCATTTGGTTCTTAAAAACTTTACTTTAGGGCAGTGATTCTCAGCCTTCCAAATGCTAAGACCCTTTAAGCTTTTCACTGTTTGGATAATACTGCTGTTGACATGAAAGTGTAGATACGTGTTGGGGTTCTTCCTTTGAGTTTGCTTGGGCATGTGTAAAAAGTGGTAATGATGGATCATATAGTAATTCTATTTGAAGGTGTTTTAAGAGCTATCGTGCTGTTTACAAATGGCCGCACCATTACCATTTATTTACTGTTCCCATTTCTAGGAATAGTGGGCAATGATCCCCATTTATCTTGGAAGTATAAGACTAGAAAGAGGACTAGCTAGAGGGGAAAGAATATATATATATAATATATTTAGAGGGCTCAATCTGGGGACATGAGTTTGACCCCCAGAATCTGCATATTGTAATAAGAGAACAGTCTCAAAAATTGTCCTCTGATGCCCACATGTGCATTGTGGCATATACCCCTACACATGCAAAAGAAACAAATGTAAAGCTTCATTTCTAAGAGTCATTAAAAAGGAATATTTTAAATAAATAGCACACACACACATACACATAGCAAACTGAATGTTGCAGATTATTCATGCATATCCATTGGAATATAGGCTCTTTTCCTTTTTAAGTAAATCCAGATTTAAAAATAATGTCAATATAGGTATGACTATAAAGAAGTTGGTTGAGCCAGGTAGAGGCTAGCCCTTTTAATCACAGCATTTGGAAAGATGAGGTAGGAGAATTGGTTTGTGTTTGAGGCTAGTCTGGGCTGGCTATACTATGAGCTCTAATGAACCTGGACTACAGAGTGAACTTAAAACAAAAAAAGAAGTAGATTAAAGTAATGATGCTGATAATTACTATTTATTAATAATTATAATTAACAAACTTCTAGTTCACTCATTCAGAAGATACCTTTATGACTATTCTGTGGAGCATGTGGATTCATGTATGTTTAAAAATGAAGACCTTCAGCCTTGAAGAGATGAAAATGATTTGTCCCAAGTGAAGCCATTAACTGTGCAGCCTTCACTCATAATGATGCCGATGCGCTATAGAAGTCAGTCCATGTGACCGTCTATGTCCATATGCTATTACTCATATACTATGAGGTTCTTTTCTTACAGGATTTTTTTTAAATTGATGAACTTAGATAGGATGCCAGAGACAGAATACAGAGAGGGGCTTAGGACCACCTGTCAAAAATGATATTCTATATGCATTTCTTATAAAATTATATAAAATGAATGGCATTAGATAAGTTTCCTATGCTAAGTCTTTTTATGTCTTCTGAATAATTTCAAGTGAGATATGTCACTAGTGAGAGAGTGATATGCACAGATACTCGGACATACATAGATACCAACAGATATAGATTGCTGCTGCATTACTTTGCTCCCAGGCTATTAATTTTCAACTGTTGATGGCTTTACAGGGAGTTTTATTAAAAATAAGATGCTAAATAGCTATAATCTGGTTAACGCAGGCCAACAGACAGCATTTGTAGAGTTAAGCCAGTTGTGCACTTTTCTCACAGAGCATTTACCTGTCTGCTTTCGTCTTCTTTCAGTTCTCCTAAAATGAGATCACAAAATGAATACCAATACTCTTATAATGTAATAACAAATAATAATATATAACAAAATAATTAATATAATAATCTAATAAATAACCACAAATAAATTAAAATGTTGAAAATGTTAGAGACAATAATAATTAGATTTTAACCAATATAAGACTGTCGATTATGAGGGAATACTTAGCTTTCTGGGCTCTCAAGACTCTCCATCTTTACTCAAGTAAGTAGGAGATGCCCATATTGTTCCTGTTTAAAAAAATTTTTTTAGAGAGCTGGTCTCACGGAAACTCATTAGGTAGATCAGGCTAGCCTTGAGTGCACAGAGATCTTCCTGCCTCTGCCTTTCTGGTGCTTTGGAGCTTGTTTTCTTATAGTGATGTCTTCACAGCATGGCAGTTACAGTTCACCTACAGCGCCAGATCAGATCAGACAGTGCAAGTCCATGCATGGAGGCTCCTTTGTGGACACACTGCTGCTCCTGTAGCTTCCACCTCTTTTACTATCCTCTTGACCTGTGATCTGCATAGACTCCCTTTGCTTCCTTAAAAGGTGCTCAGTCCCACACACCTTACGATTGCAGTGTAGAGCGAGTGGAATGAGAGACAGAATGAGTTGGTCAAGCTAGAGTCATCTTCATGGGAAGTGGTGAGAGGACACAGAACAGTCGCATGCATGTGCTCTTCCTCCTCCACATTATT
This sequence comes from Arvicanthis niloticus, assembly GCF_011762505.2. Lineage (NCBI taxonomy): Eukaryota > Metazoa > Chordata > Mammalia > Rodentia > Muridae > Arvicanthis > Arvicanthis niloticus. The sequence continues at coordinate 20,966,106 of NC_047664.1, forward strand.
TACACCATTGATTCTGCATGCTGAAGTGCTTCTGCCTTTCTAGGTCTGTCCAGTTGGCCATGCTGGCTGCCAGTGATTGCTATCACTTTGGCACACTCTTTTCTGGAACCACTTTTAGGGAATCTCTTACGCAGTTGCTTTTGTTACATATTTACTATATATATGCATACACTGCTTCCCTGCTAAATTGGACAAGAGCCAGGCTACTTTCTCAGAGATTCTCAGATTGAGCCTGTTCAGCTTCCCATATATGTATCACATGAAAGCTTGCTAGAAACATGGACTCAAGGTCCATTCCAGACCTACTGAATTAGAATCGACATTTAACAGGCTCCTCAAATGTATGTATTCATATAATCATCAATGGCTGCCTTTGTTTTTATCAGATAATTTATAAGGCACTAACAGTCTCACTCACAAGAAATGCTAAGGTTTCTCATCACTAATTTACAGAAACTCCTGAAATGACCTGTTTCCTATCATCCTCCATTACCTTCTGCATCCCAGGTGGTGGCCACTGAAGAGTCAGTGCAGAGCTCCTCCCCCTCCTCTTCCTCTTCCTCCTCCTCCTCCTCCTCTTCTTCCTCAGTTGTTCTCTCAATTGCCCATCTGTCAGGTGGGAGGTTATTAAATGGAAAATGGAATTAAGAAAAAAATCAAGGTAGGTATGATACACAAAGAGCTTTATATTCTAATGCTTAGTATAGCGAGCATATTAAATATTTTCAAGCTTCTGAATATTTTGAAAATATAAATTTATATTTCCCGAAACCTTTCAACAATATAATCACTTTAATATCATCATGTTAAAAAGAAAGTACCTTTCTTTTCTGAAATATTATAGTTTTTAAAATAAGATCTCACCATGTGGTCCTGACTGGCCTGCGACTCTAGGTTGGCGGACGTGGTGTTTTATAACTTGTAATGCTTTGTTTCTCATTCTTGTGGCTTTCCAGTAAGAAAGCAGGTGTTACTCTGATGGGTTTTTCTTTATGTGTAACTTGTACTTTTTTCTCTTGCAGCTTTCAATACTTTCTCTTTGCTTTGCATTTTCAGTTTTATATGCTTTGGGGAATTACTTTCTGGTTTTGTCTATTTAGTGTTCTATGTGCTTCTTTTATCTGTAGGGTGTCTAGCCTTAGTTTGCAGAAGTTTTCTTCTATGATTTTATTGAAGACCTCACCCATGTGTTTGACCTTGGATTCTTCTCAAACATCTATGCCAATAATTCATCTTTTCATGCTGTCCCCACATTCCTGCATGTTCTTTTCATATCTTTAATTTTTTTCATATTCTTGGTATCTGTGGTCTAATCCTCTACTTTATCGTCAGGTTCTAATACTGTCTTCTATTTGATTCAGTCTACTTGTAAGGATTCCCCTGAGCATCCTGAAACTGTATTACTGGGTTATTCAATTCCATCTTAACTTCTCCCCAGTAAGTTTATATCTCTTTGTTGAATCTGGTTTTAAAACTTTGGCTTTTTCTGGTCATTAAATAATTAAAATTCAGCTGTAGAACTCTTAGCTCAGGCATTTACTATTCTTCACTTTAAGTTAATGGAATCATTTGATTACATCTTTTAATTTCTTAAATTTTTTGATTGTTTTTGAAGATCTGTATTCTGGGCTTCATCTAGGTACTTCTCACAGGACAAAATTTATATAGGGTTGGTGGATCTTGGATATGAGAGGAAACTTACTGTTTTCATGTTTGTGTCTTTATGTTGAGGCCCAGTCGTGTGGACTGCTTTTCTAGTTATGTGTTCAATATAAGAATTTAGGTGGCCTCAGAGTAGACCAAGGTGGGGGAAAGCTGGTCTGGGGTCAGAAGTCAGTTCCTAAAACAATGAGAATGGACTCTGAAGAAGGGCTTCAGCTTCCTTAGAACTTGGGGAATCCTGGGTCCTTGCCATGTATGGTGGATGTGGGGTCCCTGGTGGGAAGGGTTTGGCATAAAATCCTACATATATGTGATAGGATAGTAGAAACAGCTAAGGAGGGGGAGGAGGTAGAACTGGGGGGTGATCCAGGTTTACATATGTGTGTGTGGGGAATGGCGAGGTGAGCAGCATGCAAGTCTAGGTGGAGCCTATGGAGACCACAGTGGAGGAGGGATAGGAGGGCACAGGAAGCCTATCTGGGTCCTCATCCAGTGTCGTGGCCTGAGGGGTCCCTGGAAGACAGCAGTCTATGTGTGAGTTTGAGTTTTGACTGTGACTTGTCATATAAGGTCAACTGTAAAATTCACCAATTTTGACACTAATTTTTTTTTTTTTTTAGATCTGGGAATGTTTTGGAGTGTGGATTTTGAGTTAGTAATATTTTACTTTTATTGTTAAATCTGCTGTTGCTTTTACCTGTGGAATTATGAGAAACTGCTATATTGTGTCCCATTACCATATGCCTCTTTGTTTTTGTAATGGTAACTACAACAGATGTTATGATAAGTTTCTTTGTCTTATATTTTCTGAAAGAGATTGTAACTACCATTTTGTTTTGTTTTCCCTGAATGTCAGGCAGAATCCACTAATGATACTATCTGTGTCAGAACATATCTTTTTCAAAAGTTTTAGTTTGTTGTTAGCTTTATTTTGTTTCCAGACAGAGTCTTACTTTATAGCTTAAGCCGGTGGTTCTCCTGCCTCAGTATCACTGAGTGCTGGGATTTGATCCTGCTGCCTCAACCCCCTGAGTGCTGGGATTTCAGAGAAGCCTTAGTCACCTAGCTTGATTCAAGCTCTTATCACCGGTGTTTCCTTACTTATATTTGACTCAAGTTCAATTTCCTTTTCTTTTTGTGTTTTCTCATTGTGGAAACTCAGTTTGTTGACAAAGATTTTTTTCTATGCTCATTTAATGAAATTTTTTTTAGGATGTAGTATTTTTAAGGCACATTCCTTGTACAGTATGCCTCTGACTTACGGATTATCTAGAAGTGCAGTTTTAATTTTTAAGGGTGTGGGGGATTTTTCTTTATTTCTCTTTCATATCCCCATGTTAATTTCCATTACAATCAAAAATTATAATGTATATTTTTTTCACTTTGTCCTCAACCTTGGATGTGATCTATCTTATTGAATGTTTATGTGAATTGAAAGCAATTCTGTTGGTGGATGGAACGATTTTTTCTTGTGTGAACTCCTACTGGTTTAGAAATATTTAAATTATGGTCTTTTCTATAAATCCACCTGCTATTATTTACATTTTTGGGTTCTCATAAAACTGTTCTAATGTATTCTGCCTTGAATTTTCATATATGTTTAAGGAGAGCCAGCACAGAGTGTGCTTCCTCTATTTTAACTGGAGCCACAAGGTAATGACCATAATTTTAAGTGGCCATATAGTATCTAGTATTTGGATGTATCATAATTTATTCTATATTCCCCAAAAAGAGACTTTGGTTGTTAACAATGTGATGGAAATTTTAATTTAGACATTATAGAAATAAAATTTAAAGTTATCACATTTTTAGCTTTTTGATAATATCACTAAACTACCTTTTCAAACTGTTACAACACTGGAAAAATTGGCTACTAGAATTGCAACACAGAATTGAAATCCTCCATGTGTACTTCCCTTAATAGTGATCACCACTACAGGGAGATAAATCCAAAGAAATCACCAAGCATTGATTCCACCTTTCAGAGTAACTGAACAGTATGATGAGGAAACTTTTTTGTTTATACAATTCTAGCTTACAAATGTAATAGGAACAGCAATTAGAATGTTATCACTTTACAATCTGTAACAAAAGAATATCTAAAGAAAAATGATCAATGATTTAAAAACATGACGATAAAAGAAGTTGATAAGGAACTTTATACAGAGAAATCCATGGGTCAGTCTTAGTTCCAAACACAAAACACCATGTGCTATAAAAATCTGTGGATAGTGTTTTCTTCTTGCCTCATGTGCAGTTTGTTTGACAAGAAACACACAAGGCATATTAAAATCTGCAAGGGGAAAAGGCCAAGTAACACATAAAGGCAGACCTATCAGAATTACACCTGACTTCTCAAAAGAGACTCTAAAAGTCAAAATGTCCTGCATAGATTCTTGCAGACCATAATAGATCACAGATGTCAGTCCAGACAACTATATCCAGCAAAACTTCCAATCACAATAGATGGAAAATAAAGATATTCCATGACAAAACCAAATATAAACAATATCTTTCTACCAATTAAGCCCTACAGAGGATTCCAATACAGAAGGGGAACTACACCCAAGAAAATACAAGAAATTAATCATCTCACAACAAGCCCCAAAGAAGAGACCACATAAACATAATACCACCTCTAACAACAAAACAGGAACCAACAATCATTGAACTTTCATATCTCTCAATATCTCTCAGTATCAATGGACTCAATTTACCAATAAAAAGACACAGGCTAACAGACTGGATACATAAACAGGACCCAGCATTTTGCTGCATACAGGAAACACACCTCAGTAACAAAGATAGACACTACTTCAAACTAAAAGGCTGGAAAAAAGTTTTCCAAGCAAATTTTCCCAAGAAACAAACTAGAGTAGCCATTCTAATATTCAATAAAATAGACTTTTAAACAAAAGTTGTCAGAAGAAATGAGGAAGGAGACTTCATACTCAAAGGAAAAATCCACCAAGATGAAGTCTCAATTCTGAACATCTATGCCCCAAATGCAAGGCACTCATATTCATAAAAGAGACTTTACTGAAGCTCAAAACACACATTGAACCTCATACAATAACACTGGGAGACTTCAACACCACACTCTCACTAATAGACAGGTCATTGAAACAGAAACTAAATATAGACACAATGAAACTAACAGAAGTTATGAAGCAAATGGATTTAACAGATATCTACAGAACATTTCACCCTAAAACAAAAGAATATATCTTCTTCTCAGTAGCTTATGGTAGCTTCTCCCAAATTGACCACATAATTAGACATAAACAAGCCTGAACAGATACAAAAAGATTGAAATAATCCTATGCATTCTATCAGATCACCAATAGACTAAGGCTGGTCTTCAATAACAACAAAACCAAGAGAAAACCTACATATTCATGGAAACTTAATATCTCTCTACTCAATAATATACTTGGTCAGGGAAGAACTAAAGAAAGAAATTAAAGACATTCTAGAATGTAATGAAAATGAAGACATAGCATACTCAAACTTATGGGACACAATGAAAGGAGTGCTAAGAGGAAAATTCATAGCCCTGAGTGCCTCCATAAAGAAATTGGAGAGATCCTACACTAGGAACTTAACAGCACACCTGAAAGCTCTAGAATAGAAAGAAGTAAGCACACCCAAGAGGCAGGAAATAATCAAACTCAGGGCTGAAATCAACCAATTAGAAACAAAGAGACCCATACAAAGAATTCTCTGAAAGACTTTACCAGCAGCTGACTGAGACAGATGTAGATACTCACAGCCAACCATTGGATTGAGCCGATGGACCCCTATGGCAGAGTTAGGGGGAGGACTGAAGGAGTAAAAGGGGATTGAAACCCCATAGGAAGAACAATAGCCATCTTTCCAAAAGCCATCTACAGTTTCAATGCAAGTACCATCAAAATTCCAACACAATTATTTACAGACCCTGAATAAGCAATTCTTAACCTCATATGGAAAAACAACAAACCCAAGATAGCTAAAACAATCCTGAACAATAAAAAGAACTTCCTGAATAATCACTACCCCTAATCTTAAGCTCTACTACAGAGCAACAGTAATAAAAACTGCATGGTTTCAGCATAAATACAGACAAGTTGATCAATGGAATAGAATTGAAGACCCAGAAATAAATCCACACACCTATGGACACTTGAATTTTGACAAAGAAACTTAAACCATACAATGGAGAAAAGAAAGCATCTTTAACAAATGGTGCTGGTCTAACTGTGTGTCTGTATGTAGAAGAATACAAATAGATTTCTATTTATCACCCTGCACAAAGCTCAAGTTTAAGTGGATCAAAAACCTCCACATAAAATCAGTTACACTAAATCTAATAGAAGAGAAATTGGGAAATACCTTGAATCTATTGCAGACAATTTCCTCAACAGAATACCTATGGCTCAGGCTCTAAGATCAACAATTGATAAATGGGACCTCTTGAAATTGAAAAGCTTCTGTAAGGCAAAGGATACCATCAATAGGACAGTAGCTTACAGAATCAAAAAGATCTTCACTAACCCTACATCTGACGGAAGGCTACTATCCAAAATATATAAAAACTTAAAACATGGTGTGCAGAGCTAAATAGAGAAGTCTCAACAGAGGAATCTCGGATGGCTGAGAAGCACTTAAAGAAATGTTCAACATCCTTCAGTCATCAGGGAAATGCAAATCAAAACCACCCTGAGATTTAATCTTATACCCATCAGAATAGGTAAGATCCAAAACTCAAGTGACATGCTGTCAAGGATGTGGAGAAAGAGGAACACTCCTCCATTGTTGATGGTACTGCAGACTGGTACAACCACTCTGAAAATCAACCCAGCAGTTTCTGAGAAAATTGGAAATATTTCTTCTCGAAGATCCAGTTATACCATTCCTGGGCATATACCCAAAAGATACTCCACCATACCACAAGGGCATGTGCTCCATTATGTTCAAAGCAGCCTTATTTGTAATGGCCATAAGCTGAAAACAACCCAGATGTTCTTCAACCGAAGATTGGTACAGAAAATGTGTTTCATTTACACAATGGAATACTATTCAGCTATTAAAAACCAGGACATCATGAATTTTGCAGGCAAGTGAAAATATCATCCTGAGTGAGGTAACCCACACCCCAAAGGACATACATGGTATGTACTGATAAGTACATATTAACCATTTAGTACAGGATACCCACAATATACTCCACATACCCAAAGAAACTAAACAAGAAGGAAGGCCCAAGTGAGGATGCTTGAATCTTCCTTAGAAGAGGAAATGAAATAGTCATAGGAGGCAGATGGAGGGAGAGAACTGGGTGGAAGAAGGGATGAGGAGAGACATGGGAGTGTTTTAGGATCAGGTGTGGGGAGAGACAGGAGAGATGACCAGATAGCCATGAGAATAAACAGAGATCTGCAACTGTCAGGGGTGGGTAGGGTGGAGGAAATTTTGAGAAAGTGTCAGTGACCTGGGATGGGGGAGGCTTCCAGAAGTCAATGCAGGTGACCTTAGCTGTGATGAACAGCAGTGGGGATATGGAACCTAAAGAGGCCAACTCCCGTAGCCAGGCAGGATACCCAGTATAGAGATAAGGACACCAACCCACTCACAAAACTTTTGACCCAAAATTTGTCCTATCTTAAAAAAAATGCAGGGACGGGATGGAACAGAGGCTGACAGAATGACCAACCAATAACAGGTCCAACTTTAGACCCATTCCATGGACAAACACCAATCCTTGACACTATTAATGATACTCTGTTACATTTGCAGACAGGAGTCTAGCACGGCTGTCCTCTGAGAGGCTCCACCCGGCAGCTGACTCAGACAGATGCAGACACCCACAGCCAGACACTAGACAGAGTTCAAGGACTGTTATGGAAGAGTTGGTAGAAGGATTGAAGGCCCTGAAGAGGATAGGAACTCCACAGGAAGACCAACAAAACCAACTAACCTGGACTCTTGGGGCTCTCGGAGACTGAGCCACCAACCAAGAACATACATGGTCTGGACCAAGGCCCCTGGCACGTATGTAGGAAATGTGCAGCTCAGTGTCCATGTGGGTCCCCAACAACTAAAGCTGGGCCTTCCCCTAAAGCTGTTGCTTGTCTGTAGACTCCATTCCCTAACTGGGCTCTCTTGTCTAGCATCAGTGGGAGAGGATGTATCTAGTCCTGCAGAGACTTGATTTGACAGGGTTAGGGGATACTGGGAGGGGGGCACCCTCTCAGAAGAGAAAGGGATGAGAGATGGGGAGGGACTGTGTGAAGGGGGGACTAGAAAGTGGGGCAGTGATTGGGATGTAAAATGAATTAATAAATAAATTAATGGAAACACACACAACACACACACACACACACACACACACACACACACACACACACACACACGTACGCACGCACACACGCTTGCTCGCGCAAGCGATCAATAGGCAACAGGTAAGGCCTGTAAAGAAGAGTATTGCATGACAGTGACAGACTACATCTGGCTCCTTATGTACAGTATAAACACATAAAATACACATGCTCATACAAATGTGTGCCATTTCAGTACTCTTGTTCAGTTGTTGTACATGAAAACAACAAAACAAAACCACACATTCCTTAGTTTAAACTTTTATGTATATATATGAACAAACCTCTCTTTCTTTGGTTGTTTTCAGCTTTCTGCAATCTCTTCCCAGAAGTCTAACTTCTTAAGCTAAAATGGAATAAAGAATCTGATTTTTCAGTACATCTTGAGAGATATTAAAGTCACAGTAACTTCCTTTTCATAATGAACGTTAGTGGGTCAGAATAAGATTAAGAAAATGTACCAGACTGGGCTGGGAGGAAAAACAAAAATATTCTTATTTTTGTTCTTCAACTTCCACTATCTTTCTTACATTGTTTTTTCCCCTTAAAAATGTTAATTACATTCATTATTTGTGTGTTTGCCTGTGTGCTTGAAGGTATAAAAGTTGACTCCCGAGAACTCTGTGGAGTCAGTTCTCTCCTTCCAGCATGTGGGTCTGAGGAACTGAACTCAGGTTGTCATTTAGTGGCAGGAGTCCTTACCCTCCCCACCATCTCCCTGGCCTGGATCTCCAGTCATCCCATGCCTCTGCCTCCCAGGTCCTGGGTTTATGGTGCCTAGATCTCCAGTCATCCCACGCCTCTGCCTCCCAGGTCCTGGGTTTATGGTGCCTGTCACCACACTGGGCTTCTCACAGTATTTTGTACAGCTTAAAAAAATCACTGCCTTAGACTTACTCAAAATCTGTAAATATCTTTTGGTTGCAATGAATTGGTGACATACTTTAAGTTTTACTTTTAAAGAGGGCTTATGATTGACTATATTTTTTGGAAACATGTTTAAAATTGGCTAGCTTTAGTCATAAACCAAACTTAGAAAAAGATCTCTGCAGAGAATTTCCAGTTTATAGGTAGCACCTATAAAGTACCTAGTGGGAAGACTGTGAACATAGCTAGGTCTGTCTAATATACTTACAAGCTCAGTTACAGGAAATGCTGAATATATTCTACATTTATTTTGGTTTAAGATGCAAAAATGGACTTTGTAGACATATACCATATGCTCTGCTTCCATGCCAAGTTAGCAGGAATTAAGACTGACATGAATAAACAAGGTCACCTTAGGCTGAGCCAAATTAGACAACAGAATAATTGTCAGGTTTTCTGTTGGCAGGGACAGTTTGTTTTGAGCCAATCTTCATGAATTATAGGCTGTAATTTTTTTCCTGCTAAGTCCATTGGCAGACATTCTGTTGACAATTTCTTTGTTTTGTAAACACTGAAAATTTCCCTCAGTTATATTGTTTCCAGGCACACAGCAGATCCTGAATAAATGGGTATTTTTGTTTGTTCCAAATGTAAGAAAACTCACATAGATATGAATCACTAAAAATCAATAAGGCCAGGGTGGATGCATTTGCTGAGGCAACCAGAGAAGCTGGCTTGATTCAACTCTAGCCAAGGTGGCACCACAGCTAAGTGGATTGTTTCAAGTTAGTCCCAGTACCATTTCATACTGCCCCTCTCACCTGTCCCCTGAACATTTCCCTTCTGAACTGTCCCTTGAGTGATACCACTATGCGTTAGTGGCCAAATTACAAACAAACAAACAAAAAAAAAAAAACAAAACACCAGTAATTTGAATAATGAGATGCAATGACTAAAGTCTCAAGCCAGATCAGAAAAATAACTATCTGAATACTATTATTAAAAGTATAAAAGTCTCAGGGTTCCAGAGGTGGCTCTACAATTAAGAGAACAGGCTGCTATTCCATAGGACCTGGGCTTTATTCCTAGTATCCACATGGGAGTTGACCATCTAAAACCATCTATAACTCCGGTCTCAGTGATCCAATAATATCTTCTGACTTCTTCAGGCACTGCAGACATAGTACACAGGCATACAGGCAGGCATAAGTAAAAAATAAATAAAAACAGCTGGTTGGCACGCATCTTTAATCCTAGAGGCTAGTGGATCTATGTGAGTTTGAGCCCAAATTTGGTCTACATGGTGAGTTCAGGGGCAGGCAAGGCTACATAAAGAGACCCTGTCTCAAAAAGGAATAATTCTGTGAGCAAAAGTGCTATCAGATCACATAATGGCTAGTTAAATAAAGAAACTGCTTTCATTTGAAAGCATCTCATTCTATTGTCTGGCTGATGCTTACCTGACAGCATTATCCTAGAGATAATGGCTAGTTTTAATTGCCAACTTGGCACACCTGGAATCCCCTAGGAACCGTCTCAAATGATGAATTCACAGATGAGGCTGGCCTAGGCATATCTGTAGGGACTATCTTGATTATACTGATTGATGTGGGTGGTACCATTCCTGGGTTTAAGTCCAGAACTTTGTGAGTAGAGCTCATGAGCTGGTCAGTATTAACCGTGCATTCTCTCTGCCTTTGACTGGATGCAAGCGGATGCTTCAAGTTCTTGCCTTGACTTTTCCACAATGATGGACTGTGATCAGGTACTATGAATCAAAGAAACCCTTCCACCCTTCCTTCCTTCTTCCTTCTTTCCTCCCTCCCTCCTTCCTTCCTTCTGTCCCTCTATTCCTTCTTTCCTCCCTCCCTCCTTCTGTCCCTCCATCCCTTCTTTCCTCCCTCCCTCCTTCTGTCCCTCCATCCCTTCCTTTTCTTCTCCATCCCTCCCTCCTTCTGTCCCTCCATCCCTTCCTTCTTTCCTCCCTCCTTCCTTCCTTTTGTCCCTCCATCCCTTCCTTCTCTTCTCCCTCCCTCCCTTCCAACTTTTTATTGATTCACATCATACACCCCAATCCTACCTGTCTCCATGTCCCTTAGTACCTGCCCTTGCAGCCTCCTCAGCAAAAACAGAACAAATCAAAACAAAACCAAAGCACAGAAGACACGGTCCTGGAAGCGGTAGTGTCTCACAGTGTGTCTCACAGTGTGTCTCACAGTGTGTCCTTTGTCCACATATCTTTACTTGCAAATATTTATTACAATGACTCATTCGCTTGGTTCAAGGCCTCTGGCTTCTGCTACACCACCAATACTGGATCCTCACCAGGACCTCTCTCTGATATCCTGTTGTTGCCCAGTGTCATGGAGAGCCTGCAGCTTTGGATCTGCAGGACCAGCCCTTTCACAAGCTCCAGCAGTTCACAGGCAGGGTAGATGTTGGGATGGGCCAGTTCAAAGCCCCGGATCTGGGTCTGTGTGGTATCCGTGATGGTCAGCCCACCAGTTTTCCTATACCCAAACCACCAGGTCAAGCTCTCTAGCACTGCCTCAGCTAGCTCACCAATGCTGCAGCAGGGGAGGGGCAGGGCCAGCTCTCTGGACTGCTAACAGTGGCAAGAAGAGGGAAAAAGGCATCACCTCCACATGCTCGCCACCTCACAGAGGAGTGGTGGCCAGCTCTCCCTTGCTTACTCCCTTGGGGCCAGCTCCACTGTGATGCCCAGGCAAAGGGCAGGGCCTGCTTTCCTTAGTGCTGTAGCTGGGAGCTCTCCTGTTCTCATGACCCTGGGGCCAGTTCTCCTAACTGCCTCAGGTAGCAGGGTGGGGCACCTCTGGTCAACCCCACACCCATGCTGCTCACACCTTTGGGGCTGGCCCACCTGCACTCTTGCTACTAGGGTCAGCTTTACTATGCTACCCAGGACAGCTACAGGGCCCTTTCTCCGGTGTGCTGCAGCCAGCAAAAGGCAGGATCAGCTTTCCAGAATGCTGCAGCCAGTGAGGGGTGAGGCAGCTCTGCAGAGCCTTTGGACAGCAATGTGTCCGAGGCAGCAGCCCAGACCAGGGATGTCTGTGTGGCCTTGGGTGGTAATATGAACCATGGACCTGTACAAAGACCCCTGCTGCTGCACAGCCACAGATCTAAATATGGTGAGCAGCAGCATGGCTGGTGTTTCACTATGGCCTCAGGTGGCGGGGCAGGCTACTCACAACAGGCTATTCCTCTCTACCCTCATGTCTTTTCTGTTTCTTTTGAGATAATAATTTCTTTTTATCCTTGAGTCTGTTTATGTGATGTAGTACATTTATTAATGTATATATTGAATTGGAATAGTGGAATGAAGCTAATTTGTGGTGAATGGTCTGAAATTATTTTTTTATTGTGTGTGTGTGTGTGTGAACATGCCACATTGTGCATGAGGAGGTCAGAGTACAACTTGTGGGAGCTGGTTCTCTCCTTTCACCGCATGAGCCCTGTGAGTCAAGTTTTGCACCAGGCACTTGAAAGTGCCTTTACCCAATGAGCCATTTCACTGGCTCTCTTTTGTCTATTTTAAAAGATTTTCCATATACTTTTTTCAGACAGGGTTCCAAGGAGACCTGGCTAGATTCAAGCCCATCATGCAGCTGAGGGGTGAGCTACTGATTCTCCTGTGTGCACCTCCCAAGTGCTTGCCTACCACCACCAGTGCTCTGTGCATACTGGGGAGCAAGCCTACATCTTCATGCATGCTAAGCACACTCGACCGACCAACTGCATCTCCAGCCCTGCAAGCTCATTTGGTATAATCTTTTTGAAAACTTTGTTTTTAATGTGTACAAGTGTTTTAAATACAGGACTTAAATGGTGGAGCCAGGTAAGGGTTTGGGAGCTCCTCGAACTAGAGTTTCAAACGGCTGCAAGCTTCCATGTGAGTAATGAGAATTGAACCTGGGTCCTCTCCAAGTAGCAATTGTTCTTCGACACTGAGCCAGCTCGCCAGCCCCTTCTGAATTTTATTGATATCTGTTGAAAAGTCTCTGTTTTCATCTCTTAATTTTCTTAATTTGGATATTTCTCTTGCCTACTTTAGCTAAAAGTTTATTAAATTTGTTTATTTTTTCAAAGAATCAACTCTTTGTTTCATTGATTTTTTTTTTTTTTTTTGCTGGATTTGTTTTTGTGTCCACTTCTGTTCAGATCTTATTTCTTTCCATCAACTGACCTGTTCTTGTTTGTCCTTTGGTTCTTTACTTAAGATTGATTTGAGTTTTTTTTCCCCTTTTTCTTTTCTCCTCTTCCTCCTCCTCCTCTTTTTCTTCTTCTCCTTTTTTGTTTGATTTTTGTTTTTCATGACAGTGTTTCTCTGTGTAGCCCTGGCTGTCCTGGAACTCATCTGTAGACCAGGCTGGCCTCGAACTCAGAGATCCGCTGCCTCTGCTTCCTTAGTTCTGCGATTAAAGTCATGAGCCCCCCCCCCCCACTGTTTATATAAATAGATATAGCTGTTCATTTCTCAGGACTCCTTTCATTGCATCTATGGGCTTTTGCATATGTTTTCATTTTCATTAGACTTTAGGAATATTCTGATTTCCTTTTTACTATGGAACCCATCATTCCCAGTGTTTCTAAGTCTCCATGAATTTGTGTGGATGCTCTGTAGTTTTTATTTTTTTAATTTCTACTTTATTTCACTGGAGTCATATAGAATATAAGAAAATGTTATTTTGTTTAGGACTTGTTTTGTATCCTAGTATAGGTCTATTTTATATAATGTTCCATTGACTGCTGAGAGGAATGTGCATTCCTCTCAGGGCTTGGACTTCTTGTACCATTGAAATCCCTTTGATTGATGTCATTAGGGCAGATGCTTTTCCTTGTTGTCAGCACGTCCTGTGTTTTGATGTGTGGGCACCAATGCTGCCTATTTTACTGCATTGAGTTAACCTATGTCCTTGTATCTAAGAGTTTAATGGAATTGGGTATACCGATGCTTGTCTGTTTAGGGTCATAATGTTTTCTTGATTGATCATGCCTTTAATCAGTTTGAAGGGAATTTATTCATAATATTCTGACTTCTTTTGAAGTTTATCTTTTTAGTTATTAGAATAAAAACACCTGCCTGTTTCCTCATTCCTCTTGCTTGGAATTCTTTTCTCCATATTCTCACTCTAAGATCATGTCTGTCTCTGGTGATAATGCACATTTCTTGGACACAACAAATAGAGAAAAGCAAAACAATAGAATTCATGTCCTTTTTCAGACAGGACTTTACTGTGTAGCCCTGGCTAGCCTGGAACTTGCTCAAACTCACAGATATGCCTCTCTTTGCTGGGAGTAAAGGTGTGTATCACCATGGCTAGATGATTCTGCTTTTTGATCCTATCTGCTAGCTTGTACCTTTTTATTGGCAAAATCTATACCAGTAATATTCAAACTGTAGGTACAGTATGAAAATATAATAGGGAAATACAAAAACAAAAAACAAAAAAACCAGCCTTTGCTTTCCAGTTACTTAAATAAGTAAGAGGACACTGGCAATACAATATTCAAGTATTAGCTATTCTATATAGAAGAGAGAAGGCAAGCTAAGATTGCTTATTAATACTGCATTGATAGAGGCAACAACAGAGAGGAAGAGAGCAAAATAGGGTAGCTATGGATAACACAGAATGAAATAGAGAGGAAATGGAATGCATTCAGATAACCTAAAGCCACCCCAGCTCTTAGAAGGCTGAGATCCAGAGATCCAACACACCAGGTCAGAGATGTTCTCCAGGGACGTCTATCAAATGGAAAATTAAAAAGGAAACTATAGAGAAATAAAAGGAAAGGGGTGGGCCATAAGAACAGAGCAGGACAGATCTGGTCTGAAATACTGATACTGTGTATCAAGTGAAGAGAGAATAAGCATGGAGAAAGCTGGAAGGCATGCTATGTGCCTGGGCTCTCGGCTGCTTGCTGCTTCCAGCACTGACACCCAGTTTCTTCCCTAGCTCCTGGATGCCAGGAGAACCCTGAGAGGCCCTTTGAAAAGTTGAGGCACAGATGCTGGTCCTGATAATGGACACTTCTCCTAGGGTTTCATCACAGATGCAGGTCCTGTTTTCATGGTGCAGTTGAAATGTTGGCTCTTTTCTTTCCCTAAGTCCAATGCACATTCTTTATTTATGGCTCCAACCAGGTTTCCCCTCACAGGCCACTTCATGCAGTTCTGATGTAAAACTTCTCTATACTCTAGAGGAATTTCACCAGCTATGTTTTAGTATCCAGTCCCATCACAATGGGTCTGGGTGGCCACAGAGTGTGGTTTATGGAAGGGGCCATCTAGCTGCAGGAGTCTTTTTTTTTTTTTAACATTTCAAATGTTATCCCCTTTCCCAGTTTCCCCTCCACAAACCCCATCACATCCTCCCTCCTCCTGCTTCTATGAGGGTGCTCCCCCAATCACCCACCCACTCCCTCCTCCCCACCCTACATTTCCCTACACTGGGGCATTGAGCCTTCACAGGACCAAGGGCCTCCCCTCCCATTGGTGCCCGACAAGGCCATCCTCTGCTACATATGTGGTTGGAGCCATGGGTCCCTCCATGTGTACTCTTTGGTTGGTGGTTTACTCTGGGGTGTCTGGTTGTTTGATATTGTTGTTCTTCCTGTGGGGTTGCAAACCCCTTCAGCTACTTCGGTCCTTTATCTAACTCCTCCATTGGGGACACTGTGCTCAGTCCAATAGTTGGCTGGGAGCATCTGCCTTGGTATTTGTCAGGCTCTGGGAGAGCCTCTCAGGAGAGAGCTATATCAGGTTCCTGTCAGTAAGTACTTCTTGGCATCCATGATAGTGTCTGGGTTTGCTGACTGCATATGGGATGGATCCCCAGGTAGGGTGTCTCTGGATGGCCTTTCCTTCAGTCTCTGCTTCAGACTTTGTCTCCATACTTCCTCCCATGAGTATTTTGTTCCCCCTTCTAAGAAGGACTGAAGCATCTACACTTCTTCTTGAGTTTCATGTGGTCTGTGATTTGTATCTTGGGTATTCCATCTATCTACTTATCAGTGAGTGCATATCATGTGTGTTCTTTTGTGACTGGGTTAAGTCACTCAGGATGATATTTTCTAGTTCCATCCATTTGTCTAAGAATTCCATGAAGTCATTGTTTTTAAAAGCTGAGTAATATTCCATTGTGTAAATTTACCACATTTTTTTGTATCCATTTCTCTGCTGAAGGACATCTGGGTTCTTTCCAGCTTCTTGCTATTATAAATAAGGCTGCTATGAACATAGTGGAACATATGTCCTTGTTATATGTTGGAGCATCTTCTGGGTATATGCCCAGGAGTGGTATAGCTGGGTCCTCAGGTAATGCTATGTCCAATTTTCTGAGGAGACTGATTTCCAGAGTGGTTGTACCAGCTTGCAATCCCACCAACAATGGAGAAGTGTTCCTCTTTCTTATATCCTTGCCAGTATCTGCTATCACCAGATTTTTGATCTTAGCCATTTTGACTGGTGTGAGGTGGAATCTCAGGGTTGTTTTGATTTGCATTTACCTGATGACTAAGGATATTGAACATTTCTTTAGGTCTTTCTCAGCTATTTGATATTCCTCAGTTGAGAATACTTTGTTTAGCTCTGTACCCCACTTTTTAATAGAGTTATTTGGTTCTCTGGAATCTAACTTCTTGAGTTCTTTGTATATATTGGATATTAGCCCCCTATCAGATGTAGGATTGATAAAGATCTTTTCCCAGTCTGTTGGTTGTCATTTTGTCCTATTGACAGTGTCCTTTGCCTTACAGAAACTTTGCCATTTTATGAGGTCCCATTTGTCAATTCTTGATCTTAGAGCATAAGCCATTGTTGTTCTGTTGAGGAACTTTTCCCCTGTTGCCATGTGTTGGAGGCTCTTCCCCACTTTCTCTTCTTATAGTTTCAGTGTATCTGGTTTTATGTGGCGGTCCTTGGTCCACTTGGACTTGAGCTTTGTACAAGGAGATAAGAATGGATAGATTTGCATTCTTCTACATGCTGACCTCCAGTTGAACCAGCACCGTTTGTTGAAAATACTGTCTTTTTTCCACTGGGTGGTTTTAGCTCCTTTGTTAAAGATCAAGGGACCATAGGTGTGTGGGTTCATTTCTGGGTCTTCAATTCTATTCCATTGATCTTCCTGCCTGTCTCTGTACCAATACCATGTGATTTTTATCACTATTGCTCTGTAGTAGAACTTAAGGTCAGGGATGGTGATTCCCCCAGAAGTTCGCTTATTGTTGAGAATAGTTTTCTCTATCTTGGGTTTTTTGTTATTCCAAATGATGTTGCAAATTGTTCTTTCTAACTCTATGATGCATTGAGTTGGAGTTTTGATGGGGATTGCATTGAATCTGTAGATTGCTTTTGGCAAGATGGCCATTTTTACTATATTAATCCTGCCAATCCATGAGCATGGGAGATCTTTCCATCTTCTGAGATCTTCTTATATTTCTTTCTTCAGAGACTTGAAGTTCTTGTCATACAGATCTTTCACTTGCCTGGTTAAAATCACACCAAGGTATTTTATACTATTTGTGACTGTTGTGAATGGTGTCATTTCCCTAATTTGTTTCTCAGCCTGTTTATCCTTTGAGTAAGGGAAGGCTACTGATTTGTTTGAGTTAATTTTATATCCAGCCACTTTGCTGAAGTTGTTTATCAGGTTTAGGAGTTCTCTGGTGGAATTTTTAGGGTCACTTAAGTGTACTATCATATCATCTGCAAATAGTGATATTTCAACTTCTTCTTTTCCAATTTGTAGCCCTCTGACTTCCTTTTGTTGTCTAATTGCTCTGGCTAGGACTTCTAGTACTATATTGAATAGGTAGGGAGAGAGTGGGCAGCCTTGTCTAGTCCCTGATCTTAGTGGGATTGCTTCAAGTTTCTCTCCATTTAATTTGATGTTGGCTACTGGTTTGCTGTATATTGCAGTTACTATATTTAGTTATGGGCCTTGAATTCCTGATCTTTTCAAGACTTTTATCGTGAAGGAGTATTGACTTTTGTCAAATGCTTTCTCAGCATCTAATGAGATGATCATGTGGTTTTTAAATGCTCTCCAGGGGACTTAAAACTTGTGTTCTTAAGAGCTCACCTTTCACCAGATGAGCTCAGCTCATCTGTTCTCACCTCAGCTTTTGGATTCTAGCACCTACAAAGGTGGCTTACAACCTTCTGCAACTCTAGTTCCAACATCCTCTATCCTCTTCTGGCCTCTGTGGGCACCAAGTACATACATGGTGCACTTATATACACTAAAGCAAAACATTTGTATACATCAGATAAATACAAATCTAAATGGCTGTGAACTAGGAATACAGCTCAACTGATAGTATTTAGTTCAATCGTAGTCACCTGGGCTCACTCCCAGGCTCTAATTTCAGAAAGGAGAGGCAGGAGGATAAAAAAAAAAAATCAGGAATCTTCCCATCAATCCTCATCCTTCTGCCACTGTGGTACAGCATTTGTTTCCCTCTGTCCCCCCTCCACAATAACCTCCCTTTAAAGTGTCTACTACTGAGAGTAAAGGAGTACAATGTAGACTTTCTGGGGCTCTCTCTTACACCCTGGCTCTGGTGTCCCTCTAACAGGGAGGGGGACACTCTCCAGTCCCTCTGGATAGATCCTCTGATTCCTTTTCTGCATTGTAAAACCTCATCTTTGATTTTTCTATTAAATCAAGAAGTTTTCAGCCATCAACCATCTCTTCTGATAGCTATTATTTAACTTTCTTCAGTTTATTCCCAGGAAATTTTTGCAGACTCATGTAGCATCTTCTTCTAAGAAACTTCAAAAACTTTTTATATAGTTCTTGAGAGAAAGAGAAAATCCAATACAGAATTTCTAAAAGTAATTATAACAAAACACTGCATATTGGCACGCCCAGCAGGTGAATCTACCACCTGTACTGTGCTCCACGGGGCTAAGCACTTGGCCTATGTTAATTCATCTTGTCCTCCAGAAGTACTACAACCCTGGGAGTACTGTATCATTGTCCCCGTTTTCATAAAAATGTAGTTTAATTAGTGAGTAAAACTTATACAAAAAAAACCCACTGCATATTCAAATACATCAGATGTTTAAAAAGAACAATCGTTTTTAATCAATAAAAAGAATAAATGAAGCACTCCTGACTGAGAATCAAATACATCAGATGTTTAAAAAGAACAATCATTTTTTAATCAACAAAAAGAATAAATGAAGCACTCCTGACTGAGAAACAAAGTGTGAAATCAAGCTAAAATAAACAGCAGGGAAGAATGAAGGTTAAAGCAGTTAATGGGAGAGCCAGCATCAACAACCTGTCTCCAAATCTAAATATTTGAGGTTTGTGGAACGGAACATGAACTCACCACTGCAACTACTCAGTTCAGTGTTGTAGCACAAAAGTTGTCACTAGAGTGACCAGGTGTGGCTATGGCCCAATAAAACTATATTTACAAAGCAAGATGGTGGCTGGCACCTAAGTACAATTTGTAGGTCTTTTGGGAGTAATCTGGGGAAAGATGATTAAAAGATACCAGAGGTGGATGATTTCTAGTAGAAATAGAAAACAAAACTTCACAGACAGTCCATCCTCGTGTGCCTGGCTCAGTATGGGGAATACTGGAAATCTTCCTGGTCCCTTTGTAACAGGCATTTAAGGAGCAGAGAAAGGAATCCAGATAAGGGGCAGAGAGCAGCTTTAGCAAACCGAGACTGTTTTTAGTGGGCCCAGACTAGCTGTGGAACACCATTTCTAAAAGACCCTGCTGAAGAGGCCGTGCTGCAGCCTGTGACCTACTCTGAACTGTAAGATGAGACTGAAGGAAGAGGGCACTGGAGTGAGCATACACTGAATCTGGACCAGCAGAACTCTGCCAGCAGTTATGAGAAAGGTCTTTGTGTCTGTACTGATGGAGGTGGCGGCTGGCTCTGAGCCAAAAGCTGCAGGGAATCTTAAACAGGGCTCTAGGCAGCTCACCAGAAAACACAGCCTGAAGGACAGGCCAGAGGTGTGACCAGCATCTGAGGGAGACTTCATCTTTGTAGTACTGCCTACTGGTCGGGTCACATGTGTAATTCAGTCTACCAAAGGAAGGCCTGGAAGTAGGAACAGGACAGCCCTGGGGACAAATGGACTGCTGAGAGCCAGAGATAGATCTCCCAGATACTGAGAAGAATCCAGCAAAGTGGCAAACAGAACGACTGATTGCTTTCAGACTGTACTGGCTCTCCACCCACCACATTTACTCTTTGTATTCTTTATTCATACAGCCTTTATTTAATGTTCATGTTCATTTACCAGGCCAGCTCTGTCGCCCTGTCCACTCTTTCCTTCTCTCTCTTTCTCCTCTCCTTCTCACTTTCCCTTTCTCCCTGTTTCCATTTCCACCACAGAACACAGTCTGGCCAGGCTTATGGGATCAGTTTCCTAAAGCTGATTTACATATGTCACAGCTACTTCACTCTCAGCCCTTTGTCTCTACCCTACTGTCCACTACATACATTTCCCTACTAACCTGATACTAACCATTAATATTAGCTTGGGGTATCCTTCCTTTCCACTCATACCTACAGTAACTAATCTATTAGCGCACATGATACTGTATCCATCCCTACCTACAGTAAGTAATCTATTAGTGCACATGATACTGTATCCATCCCAACCTACAGTAACTAATCTATTAGTGCACATGATACTGTATCCATCCCTACCTACAGTAACTAATCTATTAGTGCACATGATACTGTATCCATCCCTACCTACAGTAACTAATCTATTAGTGCACATGATACTGTATCCATCCCTACCTACAGTAACTAATCTATTAGTGCACATGATACTGTATCCATCCCTACCTACAGTAACTAATCTATTAGTGCACATGATACTGTATCCATCCCTACCTACAGTAAGTAATCTATTAGGGCACATGAACTGTATCCATCCCTACCTACAGTAACTATTAGTGCACATGATACTGTATCCATCCCTACCTACAGTAAGTAATCTATTAGGGCACATGAACTGTATCCATCCCTACCTACAGTAACTAATCTATTAGTGCACATGATACTGTATCCATCCCTACCTACAGTAACTATTAGTGCACATGATACTGTATTCATCCCTACCTACAGTAAGTAATCTATTAGGGCACATGTGCCCCTTTACTTCCTAAAATAATTGGCACTTAAAAAGTGATTGATTCTTTATTCCACTATTACTGTACTTGTACTGCAGGCATACCCTTTGATATACTGGGGCTGCAGACAATATTCTAATTTGCAAGGGAGTGATGGGGGAGGGGCAGAGCCTGGCCCCTCACTTTCATTCTAGCTGAAAAAAAAAAAAAAAAAAACCACAGCAATCCTTCATCAATCCAGTCTCTCCTGAGCATCCAAATGCCCCTCTGACAGAATAAGTCTTACTTCAAGGAAATAAATGAAAAGGTTTTTTTAAAAAAAAACAAAATAATTAAATTCAACTAACCACCTAAATCCAGATGCAAAAACAAAAGTAACATAAAACCAAAAGCAATGTAACTCCTCCCAAAATTACTAATCTCTCAGTAATGACCTTCAGTATGAGTGAATTAAATCTCAGACAAAAAAGCAAACCTACCTTGAAGGAAGGAGCATAAATAAGTCAAAGAAAATCAAATAAAACACAAACTCCTGAAAGAATTTTCAGAAAAGACAACAGTTGAATGAAATAAGATTATCTCAATATAAAACATAAGAGAATTCAGTAAAGGATGAAGGGACATGGATTCTGAAACAAACGAACAAACAAACCCAAACTGAAGTACTAGAAAATTAAAATAAGTAAAAAGTAAATCTTCAAGGAAGGGATAGAATATCTGAGCTTGGAGATAAGGGGAAAGAATTTACTCAGACTAGCAAGGAAGAAGGATGACAACTTCCCAGACACATAGGACACCATGAAAACATCAAATCTAAGATTCTTGGATATAAATAGAAATATCATTTAAAGGCATAGAAAACTTTAAAAAATTGATGCAGGATATTTGATCACCCTGTGAACCCCAAGATTGTGTTATTTACTAAAAAATAGTTTCTAGTTATGGTGTGGCTTAGCCCTTAGTATACACTTTTAATCCTTCTGGCTGGAATACAGACACACCTTTAGTACACACCTTTAATCCCAAACCATGGAGGTAAAGTTATTTTGTAGAAGGAAGCACTATGTTTGAAAGTGATGTCAATTGAATGGCAAACAAAGTAATAAATCAGAGAAAGATTTAACAGAATAGGATATGCCCAACTCTTCATGAGAGAAGAGAGGAAAGGGAAGCTAATTAAGAGAGTTCTTAAGAGGAAGAGAGGAAGTGGGCAGTTTCACTGAGAGCATTTTACAGAGACAGGTGAAGAGAGAACAAGCTAGACACAGGTGAAGACAGAACAAACCAGAGAATGAGAAGGAGCCAGAAGATCAGAACAGTTTGCCAGAGTTAGTATGAGGCCAAGCAGAATGATTCAGTCAGAAGCTGAGAGAAGCCAGAATGAATCAGTCGGGTTGAGGAGTAGTTTGAGCCAAAACAGCTGAGTTGAATCAGCAAGGTAGGGTATAGAAAGAACAAGAAATGGTGAGCTTATTCAGAAGTAAATCTCAAAGGCTGAAAATATTCTAGGCCTAGATAAGATTGTAGGGAGGCTAGAAGCTTCTAGAACTAGGCCCTCAGTTAGCAAACTGAGATAGTAAGCCTTGGAGATGACAATTACATCAGGTAAATAAAAGTTACTTTTACAAAGGTAATAGCAGAAACCCCACTCACAGAAAACATAAAGTTATTAACTAAAAACCTCAGCAGCAGAGATTGGATCCTGAGGTCTTCAGAATAAAGGACATGGTTACTCCTGCTGGTTGCCACCAGTACTATACTGGAAGACTTTTGGTAAAGACAACATATCATTGTGGATTTAAGACACAGAGAAATGTTCCTTCCGGTCTGGGCCCGAGCACTGAGCAGACCCTGGGCAGCAGCTCTGCCCCCAATCTCACAGATCCCAGAGGAGTGGGCCTTCCAGGAGCTCTAACCCAGGCAGTATCTTAGGTAAGGAGAAAGCAACACCCTCCTAAAACAGGGAGTAACAGGGACCCACTAGGACCAAGGAAGTCACTCCTGGCCCAGAGCACCGGTTCCTTCTGGTCTGGGCCTGAGCACTGAGGAGATCCCCAGTGGTACCTCTGCCCCCAATCTTATAGAACCCATAGGAAGTGGGCTTCCCAGAAGCTCTAACTCAGGTAGTATCTTAGGTAAGGAGACAGCAACACCCGCCTAAAACAGAGAGTAACTGGCACCCACTAGGACCCAGGAAGTCACTCCTGGTCTGGAACACTGATTCCTTCCTGTCTGCACCTGAGCACTGAGCAGATCTTGAGCCCCAGCTCTAACCCAACTAGTAACACCCACCCCACACAGTTCTGATACAACCAAAATAATAGGAAAGACAGGCTCCAGTCAGAGACAGGGAAGGTAGCACTAAGGAGATCCAGATGCTGAAAGGTAAGCGCAAGAATATAAGCATCAGCAAAGCAGAGTACTTGGCATCATTAGAACCTAGTTCTCCCACACAAGAAAGTCCTGAATTCCCCATATCACTAGGAAAGCAAGATTCAGATTTAAAATCACTTCTAATGAGGATGATAGAGGACTTTAAGAAAGACATAAATAACACTCTCAAAAAATTTGAGAAAAATAAAGGTAAACAGGTAGAAGCCCGTAAAGTGGAAACACAAAAATCCCTTAAATAATTGAACAAAACTATCCAGGACATAAAAATGGAAATAGAAACAATAAAGAAATCACAAAGGGAAATTACCCTGGAGATAGAAAACCTAGGAAAGAAATCAGGAGTCATAGATGCAAGCATCACCAACAGAATACAGGAGATAGAAGAGAGAATCTCAGGTGCAGAAGATACCACAGAAATATTGACATAACTGTCAAAGAAAACGCAAAATGTTTTTAACACAAAACATCCAGGAAGTCCAGGATACAATGAGAAGACCAAACCTAAGGATAATAGGTATAGATGAGAGTGAAGATTCCTAACTTAAAGGGCCAGTAAATATCTTCAACAAAATTACAGAAGAAAATTTCCCTAAAGAACAAGATGCCCATAAACATACAAGAGCCTATAGAAGGCCAAAAAGACTAGACCAGAAAAGAAATACCTCCCGTCACATAATAATCAAAACACCAAGTGCACAAAACAAAGAATATTAAATGCAGTAAGGAAAAAGGCCAAGTAACATATAAAGGCAGACCTATCAGAATTACACCAAACTTCTCACCAGATACTATAAAAGCTAGAAGATGCTGTACAGATGTCATACAGACCCTAAGAGAACACAAATTCCAGCCCAGGCTACTATACCCAACAAAACTCTCAATTACCATAGATGGAGAATACAAGATATTCCACGACAAAACCAAATTTACACAATATCTTTCCACAAACCCAGTATTACAAAGGATAATAGCAAGAAAGCTCCAGTACAAGGAGGGAAATTATACCCTAGAAAGAGCAAGAAAGTAATCCTCTTCCAGCAAATCCAAAAGAAGATAGCCACACAAAGATAATTTCACCTCTAATAACAAAAATAACAGGAAGCAACAATCACTGTTTCTTAATAGCTCTTAACATCAATGGACTCATTTCCCCAATTAAAAGACATAGGCTAATGGACTGGATATGTAAACAGGACCCAGCATTTTGCTGCATACAGGAAACCTACCTCAGTAACAAAGACAGACTACCTTAAAGTAAAAGGCTGGAAAACATTTTTTCAAGCAAATGGTCCTAAGAAACAAGCTGGAGTAGACATTCTAAAATCTCCAGCCAGAGAATACAAAGAAAGGCTACTCATGGCTCCATCTGTATAAGTAGTTGAGGGTGGTCTTGCCAGGCATCAGTGGAAGTAGATGGCCTTGGTGCCTAAAAATTTGGATTCCCTAGTGTTGGGAACTTTCGAGAGCAGGGAGGCAGGAATTTGAGGATGGTAGGAGTACACCCTCATAGAAACTTCCACAATTATATAGATTAGACATGACAGAGGCAGGCCGCCAGAAGACTAGATTCCAGAATTCAAATAAAAAATTATCTTGATACTAAAATTTATTTTGAGAATTGTATATTGCAGAATACATAGCCTTGGTGTATCTACTCATCAAGCAAGCTGAGCAGACCTGCTCAAACCTCTGATGTCCTGGAATTCCAGCTGGATGCAGTGAAGACACAGCATCAGAGGCTTATCAATTTACTCTTCCCCCTGCCCCTCTTCTAATATCGCAATGCCAGTAATCAGCTTGAAGAAGTTATTGAAGAATTGGCACCCCTATTCCCTGGGCTTGGGGACTGAGGTGGTTAACATTGAGCTGTCTTTCTAGGGAAAAGTAGTGGTTTTGTTGGAACAGGGAAGATTAGCGAGGATTTATTGCATAGCCATAACCTATTGTTAGAAATATGTATAATTGTTATTAAGATAAAGTTATAATTTATTAAATGGTACAAAATTTACTTTGATTTCAAATTTAATGTTTTCATTGGTATAAGCTTCTTATTAATATAAAATTGAGACGAATATTGTTACTCTCATAGGCATTGTGCCTATATAACACATTTAGGAATACAAGGCTTAGACCCAGTCCTTTTTTTAACTTTCCTAACTGATTTGTGATGGTTAGTCTGTGAGTTAAGGGCCTATAGCAAATTCATGGCTCTGAGTTTATTCTTAGGGTGTTTTCTATATTTTATTTAGAAATAGCTGAGAGGAGTTAACAGACAACAGTCCAGATTGCCTTACATGGATAGTTGGTTTTCAAAACGTCAAAAGTCCACAGAATTGACGTTACAAACATTTCTGTATTAATGTTCATTTTGATTAGAGACCTGTCTGCTCCTGACATCTTCCTGTCTTGGATTCTAAGAAGAAACTGAGCATCTTTGGAGTTACTCCAGTTGTGGTGAGACAGCCACTAGGCAAGAATTGCCTCTTTTCATCTACAGACAAATCACTGTCCAGAATAAGGACACACTTGCAGAATAGTCCACTGATTATATCTGCCAAGACAGAGTAATCAGCCCTTAATAATTCTGCATCACTAGGTCTGTCAGATGATCCTGGGCCAGAAGGCTAAAGATCAGATGCTCCAACGTTTTGTAGTATAGGGACTGTCCAGGTGTTCAGCGGTCTCTATAATTTGGCTAAGTTTTAGAAGCTATGCTTTGTGCTTCCCATAATTTCAGTTAACTCAGTCATTCTGGATTTCTGACAGGGTTGAAAACTTATAATCTCATAGCCAATCCTTGGTATTTACTTTGAGAGAAAAGATTTGAGAGGATGGTTTTCAGCTGACATTCATTCTAAAGCCAAGAAAAAAGCCAGGTTCAGAACTAAGTCTTTTAGTTAGGAGGGATGACTGAGGTTCTGGTTAGTCAACAAAATGATGGACTGAGTATTAGGTCTATCTTGTACCTTACTGACTCAAATTGGTATAGTTGTGCTCTAATTCTATTTTAAGAGAAAAATTTTATTTTAACAGGAAGGGTGATTTGTCGGAGGAGCTAAGGTGGGAGGAGTAAGGAGAGGAAGAGGAGGAATAAGGAGAGGAGGAAGAGGAGAAGGAGAGGAGGAGCCAGGTGACAAGGGAGGGGGACATGGAGGTGTATGTTCGCATGTCTCTGCCAGTCAAAGGTAGTTGGTATATCTAGGTTGGGTATTGAGTTACAATTCTGATTGTAGGGGCATCTTGTTATTGAGCCTTTGATTAACATTTAAAAATAGTCTAAAAGCAAAGAGGAGAAGCGGGGATGGGATAGGGATTTTCTAGGGAGGGGAAATGGGGAAAGGAGATGACATCTGAAATGTAAATAAAATATCCAATAAAGATAAAAAACAGAGTTAAAATATATTTCAAGGATGAAGAAAAAAAACAAAAAACAAAACAAGACACAGAGATATGAAACTGACACTGAGCAGGAGGGTCCCTCATTAAGGACAGCCCTTAAAGTACCAGCAGGACTAGGTGGGCTAGCATGAGATGGCTGTGGTCAAGTTTTACTGGGTTGTGGACCAACATCCCTCTGTGGTAATCTAGTGGCTTGCTAGATAAGACCCACTGGTGCAGATGTGGCATGGCTTTCAGACAGGCAACCAATGGCTTTCTGATTAGACTTCAGGAATGCTTACATGAGGGAATTCAAGTGTGGGTCTATAAACGTTGCCAATACACCATGACTGGCAAAGTTATAAACCTTAGTGAGGAAAATGCTAATGCTGTTTTGGTAACTGATGTCATGTGCCTGTTGAACTGCCTTCTAAATACTGATATTTATGTTCATAGACTAGTCCTGCTGCCATCTGTGGTCAGAGAAGCTTCATTTTGCAGTGGGCAGAGGTTATTGCACAGACTCACGATGGATGTTCAAGTGTTCAAAGTGCAGTTGCTGAATTCTCAGCTATAAGTGAGATGTCTCTATCACCTTCTTGTGGCTCAAGGACCACCATGCAAGAGTGAATACATGTAATGCGAGAGGAAAGGAGGAAACACTGTGGAATGCTGACTTCTGAATGTTGTCACATTCGGACTCTCAGCAGAGTGGTTACCTGCACAAGACTGGCACAGGACTGGGCCTATCAACTTTGTCATGAAATCTTGCCCCTTCCTGAGGACTTTCATATATATTGCATGAATTAAAAAGAAAAGAAAAATCTTTTAAAAAGATTTTTAATATGAGCTGGATAGATGGCTCAGCAGTTAAGAGCACTGACTGCTCTTCCAGAGGTCCTGAGTTTAATTCCCAGCAACCACATGGTAGCTCACAGCCATCTGTAATGGGATCTGATGCCTTCTTCTGGTGTGTCTGAAGAGAGCTACAGTGTACTCACATACATAAAATAAATAAATCTTAAAAAGGAAAAAAATATTTTATATGTGTATGTGCATGTGTGTGTGTGTGTGTGTGTGTGTGCGTGCGCGCACACATGTGTGCATGTACCTGGATGAGTTTATGTGTACCACATGCATGCAGGTACCAGAGGAGGCCAGACTTACAGGTAATTAAATAATTGCTGGAAAGGGAGAGACTTTTGTGTGTGTGTGTGTGTGTGCTATAGTCACTCTAAGTTGCTCACACTCCTGTAAATGACCCCTTACCCCTATTCTTGTAATTAACCCTAATTATACTCACTTGGTTTACACAGACACACACACACATTCCTTGCAAAGTAAATTCAATGAACACATTAAGAAGATTATGTATCATGACTAGGTTGTTTTCATCCCAAAAATGCAAGGTTGATTCAAAATATGCTAATCAATAAATGTAATGCACCATTACAGACTACACAATACAAAATACAAAATCATCTCAGTAGGTCTAGGACAGGCAGTTCACACATCAACATACCTGCACAAAGGTCCTGAAGAAACTAAGTATAGAGGGAACACATCTAATAGAACAAAGGCTGTATGTGTTAAATCCATAGACAAAATTGTGCTGAATGAGAAAATATCGAGGCCACTTTCTCTATAGCTTAGAATGAGACAAGAAGGGTTCTCACTTTTTCTACTCTCATTCAATACTGAGATTGGAGTCATGGAAATAGCAATAAGATAACAGAAATACATTAAGGGATATGAGTGAGAAAACGAGAGTTATCTCCACTTGCATATGATATAATACAGAAATGATCCAATGGAATCTACCAGAAGATTCTTGGATCTGATAAAATACTTTCAGCAAAGTAACAAGATACAAAATCAACATAAAGAAATCAGTGGCGAGGTCACATCTGCAGTGTTGAATGTGAAATACTTCCTTATGTAGTAAACTCCTAACTTATATCTTACCTGCTTGAAGGGCCATTTGATATTTTCTGTTGAACAGTATGTTTGTGCGTTGAACCAATGGAAGGAAGAAGGCCTGGAAACGTGTTTTCTCCTTCAGGAGTTAAAGCTGAGCCAGTCAAATCTTCATTCAGCATGTCTCTTCTGTCCAAGGACCCGAGGAGTTCTGTTTTGTACATGGTGAATAAGACATGAGAGAATAGAAGTACAGTTCCTGCTAACTAGTTCATGACTAACAATTCTCACGTGCCCAGTGTAGCCCTCTTCTTTGTTGTCTGCTGAGTAGCACTTGGTGGCAGGGGGTGGGGACCCCAACAGACCCTGTCTCTGATAAGTGCTATCATTCTGCTTAGCTAGGGGGCTAACAACATGAGTGTTCTCAAGATCAAATTTGAAAATTCTTTTGTACTTTGCCTATTCGCATTGCCAACACTTTAAACACCTACATTTTCTTAATGTTATTTAATTGCCATACTATTTTATTACTTTGAGCAATTATAAGAAATCACTCTACTTTAATATATTGTACATAAAGTTAATCATTAAGGTATTTTATGTGTATGTATATGTGCTTTTGTGCACCATATGCTGAGAAGGTAAGATGATGTAGGGTTCTCTAAAACTGGAGTTACAGGCAAATGTCAGCCCACTGACATGGGTGCTGGGAACCAAAGCTAAGTCCTCCACAAGAGCAAGAACACACTGTTAACTGCGGATATATCTCCCCTAGCCTGAAGACATCTTTAAAAAACAGTTTATTTAGATAAGTATTTTTTGAAACTTTAAAGTTGTTTTAAAATGTTTGTGTATGGGTTCCTTCCGGTCTGGGCCAGAGCACTGAGCAGATCTTGGGTGGCAGCTCTGTCCCCAACCTCCAAGAACCCAGAGGAAGCGGGGATCCCAGGTGCTCTAACTTGGACAGTGTCTTAGAAACTAGTTCTTGGATCTGAGGCCTGGATCAGACCTCTGCCAGGTCTGCTGTTGTGTGGACCCCGGATTCCACCTGAGACATACTGGAAGGTCCACTCAACCCAGAGCCACAGAGGAACAACTGAACTCAGAGCATCAGACAACATATCCGGAGATATTCTAGAGGAGACACTGTACCCAGAACAGCAGACACCTAGCTGGACTGCTACCTTGGAGGCACCATATCCTGAGGCATCCTAGAGGTACCACTGTAATCAGTACAGCTGGAAAAGATCACAGAGACATCTGGACCCCTAGGAGATCAGACACAAGCTAGATAACTGGAAAGGCAGGCTTCAGTCAGAGACAGCAAGTACAGGCAGCACTAGAGTTAACCAGATGGCAAAAGGCAAGAGCAAGAACATAAGCGACAGAAACCAAAGTTACATGGCATCATCAGAACCCAGCTCCCCCATCAGAGCAAGCCCTGAACACCCCCATCACACCAGAAAAGCAGGATTCAGAATTAAAATCACTTCTCATGATGATGATAGAGGGCTTTAAGAAGGACATAAATAACACTCTCAAAGAACTTAAGGAGAGCACTGGTAGACAGATAGAAACCCTTAAAGAGGAAACACAAAAATCCCTTAAGAAATTGCAAAAAAAAATACAACCAAACAGGAGAAGGAATTAAACAAAACCATGCAGGATCTAAAAATGGAAGTAGAAACAAAGAAATCACAAAGGGACAATACCATGGAGATAGAAAACCTAAAAAAAAGATCAGGAGTCATAGACACAAGTATCACCAACAGAATACAAGAGATGGAAGAGAGAATCTCATGTGCAGAAGATACCATGGAAAACATTGACACAACTGTCAAAGAAAATACAAAATACAAAAAGCTACTAACCCAAAATATACAAGAAATCCAAGACACAATGAGAAGGCCAAACCTAAGGATAATAAGTATAGATGAGAGAGAAGACTCCCAACTTAAAGGACCAGTAAATATCCTCAACAAAATTATAGAGGAAAACTTCTCTAACCTAAAGAAAGAGATGTCCATAAATATACAAGAAGCCTACAGAACTCCAAATAGTTTAGACCAGAAAAGAAATACTTCCCGCCATATAATAGTCAAAACATCAAATGTACAAAACAAAGAAAAAATACTAAAAGCAGTAAGGGAAAAAGGCAAAGTAACATATAAAGGCAGACCTATAAGAATTACACCAGACTTCTCACCAGAGACCATAAAAGCCAGAAGATCCTGGACCGATATCATACAGACCCTAAGAGAACACAAATGCCAGCCCAGACTACTATACCCAGCAAAACTGTCAATCATTATTGATGGAGAAACCAAAATATTCCATGACAAATCCAAATTTACACAGTATCTCAACACAAATCCAGCACTTCAAAGAATAATTGGTGGAAAACTCCAACACAAGGAGGGAAACTACAACCTAGAAAAAGCAAGAAAGTAATCTTCCAAAAACCCCAAAAGAAGATAGTTACACAAACATATCTTCACGGATGTTAGCCCAAAAGCTTGGATTAGCGAAGACTCAACCCGCAGACCACATGAAGCTCATGAAGAAGGAAAACGAAGAGGGGATGCCTCAGTTCTACTTAGAACGAGAAACAAAAATGCTCAAGGGAGCAAACAGAGAAACAAAACATGGAACAGAAACTGAAGGAAGGGCCATCAGGTGACCATTCCACCTGGGTATTCATCCCATGTACAACCACCTAAGCTAAATACTGTTGTGGATGGCTGGAAGTGCATAATGTGAGGAACATGATATAGCTGTCTCCTTAGAGGTCTGCCAAAGACTAACACACTCAGAGGACGATGCTCACAGTTAACCACTGATATGATCAGGGGTTTCCCAATGGAGAACTTAGTGAGAGGACTGAAGGAGCAGAAAGGGTTAGTGACCCCAGGTGGAAAGCAACAATACCAAACAACCAGAGCCCCCCCAGGGTCTAAACCACCAGCCTGGGAACACATAGGGAGGGACCCAAGACTCCAGAGGTATATGTAGGGGAGGATGGCCTTGTCGGACATAGGTGGGAGAGGAATGTGAGGGTGGGGAGGGGATAGTGGGGGGGTAGGTGCGGTCACTGCCTCATAGAAGCATGAGGAGGGGGATGGGATACGAGGTTTCTGGGTGGTGGAAGTAGGGTAAGGGGATAAAAATCTGAAACGTAAATACTACAACCAATTTTAACAAGAGAAAAAAAAAAGTTGTCAGAACCAACATCTTAAAAAAAAAAAAAAGTCAGCCCCCTGGCGGGGGAAATTTTTTTTTTTCTTGATACTAAAACTTGTTCTGAGAATTGTATATTGCAGAATACACAGCCTTGGTGTATCTACTCATCAAGCATACTGAGCAGACCTGCCCAAACCTCCGATGTCCTGGAATTCCATCTGGATTCAGTGAAGACACAGCGTCAGAGGCTTATCAACTTACTCTTCCCCCCACCCCTCTTCTAAAATCTCAACACCCGTAATCAGCTTGAAGAAGTTAAAGAAGAGTCAGCACCCTTATTCCCTGAGCTTGGGGACTAATGTGGTTAATAATGGTCTGTCTTTCTAAGGAAAAGTAGTGGTTTTGTTGGAATAGGGGGGATTAGCTAGGACTTACTGCATAGCCATAACCTATTGATAGAAATCTATATAATTATTATCAAGATGAAGTTATAATTTCTTAAATGGTACAAAATTTACTTTGATTTCAAATTTAAGGTTTTCATTGGTACGAGCCTCTTATTAATATAAAAATGAGATGAATATTGATACTCTTATGGGCATTGTGCCTGTATAACACATTTAGGAATACAAGGCCTAGACCCCCCAAAAAATGTTTGTGTATGTGTTGAAAATTATTTAACCAAATACCTGAAAGTTTGTGTCTGGGGTCTCCACTGTGTTTTATTCCATGGGTCTATAGGTTTATCTTTAGTTAAGTATCACAGCGTTTTAATTACTCTACCACTGAAATCTGGAAGTGTAAACTATCTGACATTGTCCTCAGATTTTCCCTGATCATTTGCCATCCTTTGCAATTCCATATGAATGTTTAAATAGAGGGCTATAACGATGGCTTATAGGTACATGCTGCTCACCACTGAGCCTGAAGACCTGAGTTTGATCCCCAGAGCTCAGGTAATGAAGGAAGAACCCTGAGTCCTGCAGGTGTCCTCTGAGTCCCACATGCACAGCATGCCACATGGACACAGGTGTAAATGAGTAAGTCTATACAGAAATTAAGGCCCGTCCTTGCTGTCTGTAAAGCCATCACTTGGATAGCAGCTCCACTTACTAGCCAGTTGCCTTGAGCAGAGCTGCCATTTGTCAATAATTGTCTTCTAGTTAATGGATATGAGGCATCTTTCTGATTTTGCCTTTACTTTTTTGTTCTTGAGACAGTTTCTACATGTGTAGGCTGCATTTGAACTACTGGACTCAAGGAATCTTTGCAATTCAGTCTTCCAACTCTTGGGACTACAGGTATGTGCCACCATACCTGGCTCTCCACTTCTTCAGCAACTATTTTTAGTGTACAAATCTCTCATGTCCTTGGTAAGGATTAGTTTGCTCTTCTGAGACCACTGTAGACATAGTGGATTTCATCATCACTGCTGTCGCCCACTCCCTTTGAGCATGCTCACATGCTGACATGTCTCCTGACACTTTATTGGATTTGCTCATTCTAACAATTTTCCAATGGAATATAAAATTGAAAAGTTTTCTTTATATAATATGACCATGTAATTTGTAAATGCTTTTTTTCCTTTTAAAACTTTTTTGCATAGTTATCCTGGCTAGCAAATTTCAGTACCTCATTAGATATAAATAATATAAATGTAAATAGAAGACATCTTATTTTCTCTCTTTGCCCTATAGAAACAGCTTTTAGTCCTTCAAAAATTGTATTTACTTATTGTATTATAGGTATGCATGAACCACTGTGCATACACGACGGTCAGTTATGTCATTTTACCATGTGGGCTCTGGAGACAGAAACGAGGCTTGGTGATACATGCTTTTACATGCTGAGGCATCTCGCCAGCTCTGGCTGCTAGTCTTATTACTCAGTGTGCTACAAGCTGTAAGTTTGTCATATGTAGCCTTTCTTACGTTGAGATAATTTCCTTTACTCTGCTTAGCTGAGTGTTCTCTATCATGGAGAAGTGTTGACTTTGCACATGTTACATGAGCACTGGGAAGATCCTTGTTTCTGTCCCTCATTCAGTCATTGGGACAGACTTCCCTGGCCTTCACTTGTGGGACCATTGTAGCTTTTCAGAAGTAAGTCCTACTTGATCTCGGTGTCTAAGTCTTGTTTATATTGTCAAATCTGGTAGGCTAGTGTTTTTCCTCAGGACTTTCCCATCAGTACTAATCAGATTTTTTTTTTTTTTGGTCAATATTTTTTCTTGCCTTTGTATGACTTTGGTATTAGAACATTACGTTTTAAAAATGGTTCTGGGAAATCTCATTTTGGGGGGTGGGGGGTAGGGAAGAAGAGCTTGAAGAGGATGTTGGGAATTTGTCTTTAAACCTTTGGTAAACTTCTCCAGCGAGGCCAACAGGTCCTGGGCTTTTCTTCATTGGGAGGCTTTGGTCACTAATTCAGTTCACTAACTAATTGTATGCCTGTTTCTATTTCTGATCTATCCCAGTATGTCCGCATGCACTTCATGATGCTGGTTAAGCCCCTCGTCTGACATGTTGGTTGTGAGTCCCAGAGGAGCTTCTGATGTTAGCAGGACTGCTTTGTTGTCCTGTCAGATCTGCTGATTGTTGGAGAGCTGCATCTGAGGTATCATTAGCTTTGTCTTTCGTTGTTTTCTACTATGTGTTATTCTCTGTTCTAATCTTATCTCTTCTGCTTCCTATTGTTTTAATGGTTCTTTTAGTGGTTTTCTCAGATATAAAGTTTAGGCTATTAGCTTGAGACTTTCTTTTGTAATATATATCATAATTCACATATTTTCTCTTATCTCAAAAAGTTTTAGAATTTTGTGATTCTTTTTTTGGCTCATTGTATGTGTGTTGCTTTATTTTTAAATATTTATGGATTTTCAAGTTTTACTTCTGTTACTGATTTTTGGTTTTAATTCCACTGTGATAAGAAGATACTTTATATGATAAAAACTTACTTTAGGGCTCAGTGGTGCTCAGTGGTAGAGCACTTGCCTACTATGTCTGAGACCCTGATTTTGATACCCATCACAGCAAAGTTAAAAAAAAAAAAAAAAAAAAAAAAGACCTATTTTATTGCCTAACTTGAATTAGTCTTGGAGAATGTTCTGGGAGAATTTGACAAGAATGTGTATTCTAGTTGTATGCATATCCTGTATATCTCTGCTAAGTCTGGTTAGTCTACAGCATTACTGAATTCTCTATCCACTATTGAAAACAAACAAACAAAACAAAAAAACCCATGAATTACTTAGAATTTTGCTTTAGACTTTTTTCTTAGGACAAATATTTTAAGTTTGTGGTTCATGTAGCAAATTCAGTTTACAGATGTTTAACCTACAGTACTTAAAAGTTATTTTCAGTTTTTTACCAACACTGAAAATTGGAAAATTTTTCTTTAAAATTTCAAAATATTAGAAACATGATAAATTCTTGAATGTGAAAAGGATAAGAAATTCAGAGTTAAGTGTCTAAGTAAAGTCTGACTGGAGCATAGCCACCAGTGTTTAACTTGAGTAGTGTAAGCTGATTCTGTGACCTATAAAACCCTACACACGATAAAGTCCTTGAACCCTGCTGTGGCTCAAAGTATTTTATTCCCCTGCTTCTTCTTGTTTCTTTCGTCTTTTATACTGTTTTTATTCTCTTATTCTACACATGCTCCCAGAATAGAAAGACAGCAGTGAAAATTCAAGAGATTAGGTGCTACCTCTGCTCTAACAATCACCATAGATAAGTCATCTCATATCATTGTGCTACGTTTTCCTCACTTGTTCAACAAAGTCTGAGCAGTAGCACACATCTGTTTTATTAGCATTGGGAGGCAGAGGCAGGAAGATCAGCAGTTCAAGGCCAGCTTGGGCTGCAGAGCAGATTCTTTCTTCATGACAGTAAGTTCCTGAAATATTGGATATAAAGTCTGTGTTGTCCATTTCAACAACAGTTTGACTCAAGACAACTCAGTGCGCATCACATTTGTTATTTGACGTGATCTTATTCTTAAGTCTTTCTGTTCTGTTGGCTCTGTGCCTTCAAAGGAGATGCCGCCGAGTTTCCAGGCTCCAGAGGATTTTCAGGGTAAGGCACATTTCAAGGTGTGTAATCACATGGAAGAATGAAAATCTTTTATAATACTGTCTGTTAGACTGACAGCTCTACCTAACGGAAGCCATTAAAGTATTTACAAAGTAGCAGCTGCTCTTGTTAGAAATACAGGTTCTGGGGAATAAAAATAAACAAGCCGATAAGTGCAAGATAAGTCATGACCAGTTCTGTGTATACACGGAACAATATTTAGAGCTCTGATGTTTACACAGCAATCATACTGTAAATTCTCAAGTCAAAAGAACACAGAGCCAGTAAGAGCTGACCTGTTCACAAGAATTCTTTATAGTGATCTTTTAAACAATTTAGGAAATCCCTAAACATAATCTTTTAAGAAGTGTTAGCCTTTTGGTATGTGTTATTTTTGTACTTAAAACATAGTTGTAAGTAAATGAAGATATCAGTTGGGTCCTGTGCTGTCCCAGAACTTTAGCCAGGACTCTTAGGAAAAATGAAATACAAGTATTTTATACCTTAATCTACTAATTTAATAATAATAATGATTATTATTATATATGTATATATATCAAAAATTTGTATTTTCAAACGTTTTATAGAATTTAATATTGACCATTGAAGATTACAGAACACCAAAGAGGACAACAGTGTGCACCTCTACCCCTTGACATCAGAAAGAGGAAGGTCTGGATCATTACAGAGAAAATAGTTATTTGTCAAGCTGCTGGGATAATACGAACCTGCTTAGTTTACAGAATAACTTATTTTACTGGACAATTTAGTTATTGGAAGGGCATTATTTGAAAAAAATCTTTCAGAAGTTGTTTTCAAGTATTGTATATTTAAGAGCTTGGGAAAAACCCTACAATTTCATTAGTGGAGTTTTGTGAAAAGGCCAGGATTATCCCAAACCTCTGAAAATATTTTGGCATCAGTATCAGACTTCTTTGCAGGTTCCCTCCTGCATTAGTGTCTCTACCATTTCTGTGATTAAATATCTAACCAAAGCTCCTCGAAGGAAGAAGGCTTTGTTCTGGCTCACACTTCAAGGTCCTGCCCTCCATGCAGGAAGTCACTGGAGCAGGAGCTTGAAGCAGCTGCTCACACTACATCCTCTCAGGGAGACAGAGCAATGAACACCACTGCTCAGCCAGCCTGCACCCTACAGAACCCAGGGACACTGATCCCCACTGTCAAGTCACCTAGTCAAGATGCTCCTCCACAGGCATGGCCAGAAGCTGACCAACTCTAGAGGATTTCTTCATGGTGTGCTGGTCTCAGATCCACTCCAGATCTGTGGAGATGGATCAGTATCTACCATCACAAACCCACTCACTGAGTTCTGGGTCTGGGATCACTATGCCCAGACCGTGTTTACAGGTGTCCAACACTATGCCCCACCTATTTTTAACATTTTTCAAATATACTATTTTCCATGCTATTGATAAGTAAAATATATTTAAAAGTGGAAAAGGTCAGACTATGGATGATGATGGTGGTGGAGATGATGATAGTGATGGAAGGAGGAGGATGCTCAGAAAGTGTCAGCAGCTTAAAGTTAGAAAGTGGAAAAAGGAGGAGTGATGTATTTAGGGGAAGGGTATGCAAGGGCAACTATGTCTTAGGGTAACCTTTAAGATCCTGTAGTGCTAGCCTCAGCTACTTTACAGCGATCTACATAAATGCCACATCCTCCAGTACAGACATGACATATAGTCAACTGATAGCTTTGTTTACATATTTTATTTAATCTTTTATTTTTACACTCCAGATTTTATCCCCCTCCCGGTCCACCCTCTGACTGCTCCACATCCCAAACCCCCTCTCCCCCTGACCCCATCTCCACGAAGATGTCCCCCCCCCCCCCGCCACCCTGACTCCACCAGACCTCTCTACTCCCTGGGCCTCCAGTTTCTTGAGGGTTAGGTGCATCTTCTCTGACTCAGACCTGGCAGTCTTCTGCTGTATATGTGCTGGGAGCCTCATATCAGCTGCTGTATGCTGCCTGGTTGGTAGTCCAGTGTCTGAGAGATCTCAGGGGTCCAGATTAATCGAGACTGTTGGTCCTCTTACAGGGTCGCCCTCCTCCTCAGCGTCTTCTAGCTTTCTTAATTCAACCACAGGGGCCAGCAGCTTCTGTCCATTGGTTGGGTGCAAATATCTACATCTGACTCTGTCAGCTGCTTGTTGGGTCTTTTGGAGGGCAGTCATGAGAGGCCCCTTTTTGTGAGCACTAAACAAACCATGCATTTTATATTTCTTTGGAGTAAGACTTTTTTGTTTGTTTGTTTGTTTGTTTTAAAGTTCGAGACAGTATGTAACCAAGGCTGACTGTAAACTGATTCTTCTGCTTCAGTCTCCCAGTGTTTTGATTCACAAGCATGCACCACCATGCCTTCTGTATTTTAACATTTTTAAGTGTCTTTAACATCAATTTTTCCCCTTATTACCTCAGATATTTGATAAGTGGATGGGCCTAAATAAAAAGGCAATAAGTAATCTTGCCTCATTCTTGGGGGGCATGTCAGATATTAATATCTGAATCTGTCTGTCTGTCTATCTGCCTGCCTTTCTTTCATCCGGTTTGTTTTGTAATAGACAGTGTCCTACTCTATATAGCCCAGGCTGGGCTTGAACTCACAATCCTACCCAGCTCTCAAGTGCCAGGATTGTAGACATGTACTACTTAGACTATGTACTATGTACTATGTAGACATGTACTCTTAGACTCCAAATCTGTGAACATATATACACAAATGTATTTATTATTAAAATTCAGTATCTGAAACTCAGGGAATAACAGCAGCTCACTGCCTGCCATCTGCCTTCAAGTTAGCAGCTTATGTCCAGCCCTGCTCCTGCTCAGCCAGTCTGATCTGCATGCTGGGACATCTGGATCATTGGGACTAAGTCACAGACAGATCATTATTTCAAATATTTTAGAGTTTATCTCTTAAAAACCTTAGGGCCTCAGAAATGAGGCTCCTTCCCTTCGCTCACCATCACCAGAGACAGTTTTTGCTTCCCAGTCATTCCTTTCAGACTGCTAACACTGGCTGCGAGAGCATCAGCAGGCCAGGCCTCTCTCTCCTGTTCTGTTGCATCTGCTATACTGTAGCCATGTCTGGCTCCGGATCATTTGATTCTTTTAGTCCATCTGGATAATGTAGGTAATTTTCTAGCTCTACTTTGTCATGCAACTACACATTCACAGACTCCGAGATGAAGATATAACCATATGGCAGAACTGGCCTCCTACTCATTTTCAGAAACATTCCTCCATTCAGGTTTTACTAGATTGCATACAGTTGTGGGTGTACAGTAGGTTTCCAGTGTGGGTCTTCACTCTAACTTGCAGCTTCTAACATAATCGGGTCTCTAGGTCTCTCATTGGTCTGAAACTTGCTTACTAGATGTCAAGTCCAGATCTTCTCATTGTGTCTGAAACATTCTCCTTTTTATTTTTAAAATTTCTGAACCAACATTTCTTCCTTTCTCTGTATTTCCCCAAAGCCATCTGTCTATCTGCGTGCCTTATATTCAACATACTGCTGGATTTTTGCTTTGTCATGTTTTCTTTTGATGAAAAAGTTTAGTTCATTTATTTTATCTTGTTTGTGGGTGAATGTACGTGTCTGTGCAAACATGTGTGGGTGCACACTTCTTCATGATGTATAGAGGCCAGAGGTCAACACTAGTTGTCTTTCTCAATTGCTTTTCTACCTTATTTATTTCTCATACTATTTCTCACTGAATGCGGAGTTCACCTCTTTAGCTAGACAGGCCAGCCAGCAAGCCCCAAGGGCTGCCCTACCTCTGTTGCTCCACCCCTTAGCACCATGCCTGGATTTTATGTGCACGCAAAGGATCTGAGCTCATGTCCTCATGCTTACATGGCAAGCATTTCTGGCTGTGCTAGCTCTGAGCCCCAGGGCATCACTGTTATTTCCTCAGACTTGTCATTGTGATTTATTTATAGCCTTTTGGTATCCATGGATGGCTTGCTACAGGGTTCCTCATGAATCCCACATCTGCAGAAACTCATTATATAACACACCATGGTATTTATATATGACATACACATATTTCTCCATATACTTCTAATACCTAGTATAGAGTAAATGGTGTAAATAATTAATTTCATATTGGTTATAAAAGCAATGATTTAAAAAAAAAAAACCTGCATTTTCAGTATAGATAGTTTCCCTCAAATATACTCTTTCCAGTAACTCCCATCCATACTTCTATGCACGCAAGTATGTCATGTGGCTGTGTACATCTGTAATACTTATGGAAGTCTGTGGTCTTT
Source organism: Arvicanthis niloticus (assembly GCF_011762505.2). Taxonomy (NCBI): domain Eukaryota; kingdom Metazoa; phylum Chordata; class Mammalia; order Rodentia; family Muridae; genus Arvicanthis; species Arvicanthis niloticus. Next base: position 21,006,374 of record NC_047664.1, read on the forward strand.
ATTTCATAGTTAGCATGTACATCCACACCTTTCTATAATGCCTTAGGTACCCGTCATTTCTAGGACTATACTGTGTGCTGGTTTTCTAATGTGATCAATCAGAACTTGAACTAGTTCACAACTATTTGTTTCAGCTTATGATTCTTTTTGTCAATGTCAGATTTTAAATATAAACAGATGTTTATACTTCCAGCTAGCATCTGTAAGGCAAGAAGTGTTCTTTTATTCTTGCTCTTGTCATGTTAACAGCTTTACTATGTTGTGTCTGGCACTATACCTGTTAAGTGAAGCACATCCCAAGGGCTCTTTATTCTGCAAAACCAACTAACTAATGAGACACGGTTCTCTTACTATCCCCTTGTAGGGCCTTGACAATAAACTCTCTATGTTCTATTTCTATGATTTTGGCTACTTAGACAATTTTATGAATGAAACCATGCAGTGTTTCTGACACAAGCGTCATTTGTTTAAGCTGCATTAATGTAAATATTATAATTTAAAGGCTTGATGCTAGTATTTTCAGCAAGTGTAAATGCCATGACCATCTCTCCCCTCCGTACCACTGCTCTGCCCTCTAACGCCACGACCATCTCTTCCTTCTGTACCATCACTCCACCCACTCAGTCTTTCTCTTCATTAATGGTTCTTTCTAATTTCTGTTTCCAAACATGTATATGAGTATAAACATGATAGTTGCCTCTCTGAGTTGCTTTGCTTGTGATGGTGATATTTCTAACCATTTTCCTATAAACACTATGACTTTGGATATTTATTACACTGAGCACAAACTTTAACTCCTTTTGTGTAAAATAAATTCACATAAAATGAAAGGGGGGCTAAGGATGTACTTGGTCAGTCATGAGCACATCAGCTCCAATCCCCAGGACCCAGGCACAGCAGGATGTGTCTATAATTCCATCCCTAGGAGGCAAAGACAGAAAAGTCCTTGGAACTCACTGGTTGGCCGGCAAGTTCAGTGAGAGATCAGCTCAAAATATGAAATGAAGAAGAGACTAAGGAAGACACCCAGCATGGACCTATGGCTTTCACACATACACACACACTTGAGCACTTTCAAACACATACATACAAGCACATGCACACACATATTAAAACAACAACAACAACAACAAAATTATACCCAGGGAAAGTCTCACAAATAGAAACTGTAGAGATCAGAGCTGACTTGGTTTAGTGTGCCAAGCAGAGAGTGGTTTTCAGATGAGATGAAGGTGGGCCAGGCAGGGATGTTGACCTTTGGCTAGTGATTGTCATTTCAGACAGTAGTGGACCCTCAGAGAAAAGACAAGACAGAGCCTGTAGCCCTGAATACCAGTCGCACAGAGGAAAGTTACACCTCAGTCTACTACAATTTATTCCTCTCTGTTACACTGCACATGTCTCCACAGAAAGAAAAGTGACTTAAACTAAAAAGAAAAAAGCAACAGAGAAAAGCTCAACAAGCAAACTAACTCCAGATGTACAAGTCTAAGCACAGAACAAAAACAATGGACACACCACACCACCACCACCACCACCACCACCACCACCACCACCACCACCACCACCACCACCAAAACATGTCTGTTCTAAAATGACTAATTCCATAGTAATGGCCTCAGTGAGAACAACTTGGGAGAACTTACAGAAAAATAATATGAAATAATGGTTATAACTATATTCAAACAACTTAAGGAAGACATAAGTATACTCCAAAATAATATAAACTCAGAGACAAATTAAGTAAAGAATTCAATTCAAGATCTAGAGACAAATACAATAATTACCAAAGAAAAACAAAAGTAAGACACTGGAAATGAAAAACTCAATATATCAAATAGAGCCTTCAGTGAAGGAGCTAGAGGACGGTTCAGCAGTTAAGATGCTGTCTGTTCTTCCAGAGGACCCAGGTCTCATTCCTAGCCATGGAGGCTCACAACTATTTATAATTCCAATTCCAGGGGATCCAAGGCTTTCTTCTTGTCTCTGAAGGGACTAGGTGTGCACATGGCACATAGACATAGATACAAGCAAATCACCCATGAATGAAGGAAAAAAAAACAATGTAAAGCTTCATAAATGGAATGAAGCATGTGGAAAACACGGGAGAGGCATTAGATCACTTAGGAAAGGTCAATAATAAAATTTAAATATTAATGAATGGACACCGAAGAGGTCTGGATACCACAGGAAGAGCAAATCTTCAAAGTAGAGTTTATAATAACGGAAAAACACACTAAAAACAGAAAATATTTTCAACAAAATCATACAAAAAGTTTCCCAAACACAGGAAAAGAAGTACCTATCAAGGTACAAATGGCCTGTAGAACAACAAATAGATAAGACCAGAAAAAATACTCATGACATACTATAGTTAAAACATACAAAATAAAGAGAGGGTACTGAAAACTGTACGAGAAGGGTGAAGTCACTCACAAAGGGAGGCCCATCAGAATAACAGCTGATTATCTGATTAAAACTTTTAAAGCCAGAAGGAACTGAAAAGATATATTTGAAGCTCTGAAAGACCACAACTGCCATGCCACACTACTGAACACAGCAAAACTATCTATTGTAATAGAAGGAACAAAACTTTCCATGATAAAAACAGACTGAAGGAGTTTATGACCACCAAGTGAGCTCTACAGACGACATTAGAAGAAATACTTCATATTAGAGAGAGGAGTTTAATATGTTATAAGGCCATATCAAGGGAATAAACAATACCAGGAAAATTAACCACTATAAGAAAACACAAGAAAATCAATAAAACGACAAATTAATATATAGTTTAATAGTAACTGAATATGAATGGTTCCATTACTGAAATCCAAAGACATAGACCAGCTGATTAGATTAAAAAAATAGGAACTATCTCTTTTACTGCTTCCACCAAAGACAGATATACCTTAAAGTAAAAGGATGGAAAAGTATTCCAAGTAAAGGGAACTAAGAAACAAACGACGCAGTCACTCTAACACCTGATAAAACAGACTGCAAATGAAAACTAATCAGAAAAGATGAAGAGGTCCTCACTGTAACAACAATCCATCAAGAAGGTCTTAGAACTTTAAACACATATGCATCAAACACAGGGGTGCCCAACTCATTAAAAAATACAATTAAATCTTAAGTCATCCAAACAAAATATAGAGAAACAATGGAGTTAACCAAATGACTTGATAGACCTCTATAGACCTTCTCACTCAAATACTGAAGAGTGCACACACTTCCTCACAGCCCATGGGACTTTCTCTAAAACTGATCATAAAATAAGATACAAAGTTAGTCTCAAAAGTGTAGGAAAATTGAAATAATACATCCAGTATTTGACAACTATGGAATAAAACTAGATATCAACAGTAGTAAAAACTGCAGAAAGTGTACAAACTCAGGAAGAGCAACAATATACTATTGAATAATAGATGGGCCATTGAAGAAACTAAGAAGGAAATTTTTAAAAATTCTAGAAATGAATGAAAATGCCAAAAACCAAACAACAACAACAACATCAACAACAACAAACCAAAACCCACTACCACCACTAACAACAACAACCAGAGGTGCTCCACCCCTACAACACGGCTTCATCCTTCTTGTGCCACATCTTGGTCTTAGCCTGGTGAGTCTGCCTGAGCCTACCCTCTGCATGTACTCTCTTCCCCTCAGACCTGGCCCGGGTTCCAAACCCAGTGCCCTGGTCTAGTCCTATCGGACCCACTTACACAACCCATGACCTCCAGGCTTTAGACATGATGGTTCTACTCCTACAATCTGACTTTCTCTCTCCTGTGCTGCATCCAAACTCCAGGACCAGCTGGACCCAAACATCTTGCTCTGAAGTCCAGTCCAGTGAGTCTGCCTGCTCCTAATTTCTGGTCACCCTTCCCACTTCCCAGATATAGCATGGGTTTCACATCCCTTGCAACAGCTTAGATAGGTCAAAGGTGCCCTCCCCATGCTTGTATCAGGATACCCATCCTGTTGCTAGCCCAGCAGCCTGTATTCACCAGACTTCATCCCACCAATGTTACACTCAGTTTTTAGGCCCATCCTGTACTCTGTCTTAGCTCTCTGTATCTACATCAGACTCACAACCACAAAAAGTTTACCTGTCAGTCTCATCACAAAACCACAAACAATATGAAAAGTCAAAACAACATTCCTTCCATACCTCAGTCACAAACTCATCAGTACTACAGAAATGTTCTCCAATGAGAATTACCTAAATGAGCCCTATGGTACAGATCTTAAAAAAAAAAAAAAACATAAACTTTAAGGAGATTAAAGAAGATACCAAGAGTTAAATAAACTCACAGAGAATGACCTTAAAGCCAATAAACACTCAAGTTATACCCACAAAAACACAAATAGAAAGCTGAATGAAATAAAAGAAATTTGGGACTTGAAAACTGAATTCGATAAAGAGAAATGTTGAAGAGAATTCAAGTTGAAGTCAAGATGGAATTGAAAAACTCAATAACCCAATTAGAAGTCTGTGGAAAATTGTACAAGTAGAATGGACTAAGTAGAAGATTGAATGTCAGATCTTAAACATAAAGTAGAGAAATTAGACTACACAAGCAAAGAATATTGAAAAAAGTTAAACACAGGAAAGGTACATACATAAAGTCTGGGACACCACGAAAAGATAAAATCCTTGGATTATAGGTATAGGTGCAGAAGAATCCCAGGTCAACAACACAGATCACATTTTCAACAAGATAGTAGAAGAACATTCCTCTAAATTAGAGACATACATGTCCATATATACACAAGAAGCACACAGAACAACGAAGAGACCAGAACAGTAAAGAAACTCCCCACAGTATATCACTAAATATATAGAACAAAGGAAGAGTACTGAAAAGTCAGTAGAAAAAACAAAGCCACATATAGAGGAAAACTTATCAGAGTAACAGCTGATTTCTCAAAGGAAGCTTTGACAGCCAGAAAGCATGGAGCAGTTGTCCTAAACCCTCCAGATGTTGTGACAGTTTAATGCAGTTCCTCATACTGTGGTGACCCCAACCATAAAATTATTTTCATTGCTGCTTCATAACTATAGTTTTGCTACTGTATGAATCATAATGTAAATATCTGATATGCAGGATATCTAATATGTGAACCCTGGGAAAACATCATTTGAACCCTCAAAAGCATTGTAATCCAAAGGTTGAGAACCATTGGCCTAGAGCAAGGAGTTCTGAGTTCGAAGAGACCATGGATGCCAATCTAGACTACTTTGCCCAACAAAAACTACCTGATATAGTTGCGTGAGAAAGAAAATCTCTCCATGATGCAAACATGCTAAAGGAACTCATATCTAGCAGAACAACCCTACAGAGGCTACTGGAGGCAATACTTCCATTTAAAGAGAAGAACAAGCATAGCCAAAGAACTGTAGAACAAAAATAAATGGAGCTCTAATTACTGAAACACAAAGCATTATAGCAGGAGGTATTAAAAAAGATGTGCCTGGCTGGCTCCTGGCACAGCCGCCATGTCCCCACACTAAGCTCAACACCAGCTGGCGGTCTCAGTGATGCAAGCGGAGGCCCCTAAGATGCTGGCATGGCTGCTGCCTCCATGGCTCTTGGCCTGGGCCCTAGGAAGGCCCTAGGCCAACCCTGCCTCCTCCATGGTGCTAGGCTTAGCCCATGCAGTAACTACCGTCCTCATGATTAGATACCCAGTAACCTATTAAATCAAAACTCTAATACTGATAGTTAACATATATATATATATATATATATATATATATTTTTTTTTTTTTTTTCAACAAATACTCAAATCCCAAGATGTCCACACAATAATTTAAAGGCCAACTGAATAATGCTAAGATGCCAACACAGAATAGACAATTTATCTCAATTATCCTAACCTTTTCATATCATCTCTGTGTATGGCTAATTAAAGCCATGCTGGTTTTACATCTGCTTCCATACTTGCTCTCACCTCCCTCGCCTCCTTTATCCCCCCTCCTCCTCCCCTCCCCCCCCTCCCCCTCCCCTCCCCTCCCTTCCCTTCCCCTCCCCTAGCTTTACCTCCCTTTACCCTGTCTAATCACAGGCCTCCTGCTGCAAATAGATTGGACAGGGAAATTTCTGCCACAAGCATGACAAAGAACACAAAAGAACAAAGTAAATAAATGGCTGCAATCAACACACACCTCTAAATAGTAACTTTAAATATTAATAGCCTGAACTCTCCAATCAAAAGTCAGGCTAGCTGAGTGGATTAAGGAACAAAAATCAATGTTTCTGTTGTCTACAAGAAACATATCTTAACTTTAAAAATAGATACCAACTTAAAATGAATGATTGGAAATAGTACTCCAATCAAATGGAACCAAGAAGCAAGCAGGCTTATTATCATAATATCTGATGACAAAAACTTCGAACTTAAACTAATCACAAGAGGGGGACACTTCATTAGAATTAACCAAGAAACACTACAATCCTAAACACATATGCTAAACTCTGGTGCATATAATTGTATTAAAGTGTGCTACTAAAATTCAAAGACCTCAACCCACTAACAGTAGGAATAATGCCCAACTTTGGTTGTCAATTTCACTACATGTAGAATCAACTCCAAACCCAAACAGTGAGGGAATCCTTTCCTTTCCCTTTCCTTTTCCTCCTTTTCCTTCCTTTTTCTTTTCCTTTTCCTTTTTCCCTTTTTCCTTTCCTTTTTCCTTTCCTTTCCTTTTTCCTTTTTCCCTTTCCCTTTCCCTTTCCTCCTTTTCCTTCCTTTTTCTTTTCTTTTTCCTTTCCTTTTTCCTTTCCTTTTTCCTTTCCTTTTTCCCTTCCTTTTTCCTTTTCCCTTTCCTTTCCTTTCCTTTCCTCTCTCTCTCCTTTCTCTCCTTTCTCCCTTTTCTCCTTTTTCTCCTTTTCCTTTCCTTTTCTTTTCTTTCTTTTTATTTTTTATTTTTTGGAGAGAGGGTCTTCTTCCCTCTGCCTCCTAAGTGCTGGGGTTAAAGGTGTGCCACCACACCCAGTCAAGGGATTTTCTTGATTGGATCATTTGAGGTGAGAAAACACATTCTAAATCTGGGCCACACCTTTTGGTAGCAGATCATAGAAAAAGACATGGAAAAATGAAGCTTTTGCTTTAAGCCTACTTGCTTCACTCTTACTGGCAAGTTCATCTTTGTGCTCAGGCATTCATTTCTTGGTCTTAAAACCTATTTCTTTGGGATTCTGTCAGGTAGTCACTGTCCTTCTGATATTACTGTAGCCAGCCATCTTACCTTGTTACAGAAGACCTTTCTCATGCCTGAGTTAAACCTTAACCACATATCCTGTTATGTTCTATGCTCTGGTGTTCTTGGAAATTCCCGAGACCCTCGCCCTCCCCTGGAGCCAACTGTAATAAAGGTCTGTTAGAACTGCTTTGTACAGTTAGCTACAATAAGCTTGAACCTGAACCAGCCTCCACCACCTGGATGCTCTTCTTGCACTTGTGTATGCGCTTTTTATGACTGCTATGTTTATGATTGCTATGAGCTTTTATGGTTGCTATGAGTTTTTGTGGATTTTGCCATTATCAGTTGCCCTAGGGAAACAGTCAGGGTCACAGTCTCAGCTCCCGAGTCTGACCTATGTCCATGATCAATCAGTCCTGAGGTGTGTGTTCAATAAACTAGCCCTGCTCGACTGAGATCAGTATCTGAGTGGGCTGTGGGGCAATTCCTGGACCTCAACAATTCTAATGCACACTGATGGCCAGCAACTCTCTATGAATCCTCCAGGACTCCAACAGTCCAGTGTGAGAACACAACCAACAGTGGGAAGGGAAATACAGCACCACCAGAGCCCAGCTATTCAAAGACAGAGACAGTCATTGTTGGACTTCCTGGAAACAACTCACAAACTAATTTCTCTCTCTCTCTCTCTCTCTCTCTCTCTCTCTCTCTCCCCCTCTCCCTCCCTCCCTCCCTCCCTCCCTCCCTCCCACTCCTCTCTCTCGTTCACACACACACACACACACACACACACACACACACCTATACACACTCCATTCCCAGGAGATGTAAGGGGTAGTTTAACATACACAAGTCAATAATTGTAATAACAATAAATAGATTTAAAGACAAAAATCGATGATCATCTCAATAGATTCAGAAAAAGGCATTTAGCAAAATCAAATATACCTTCATGATAAAAGTCCTAAAGTAGGGCTGAAGGGAACATATTCCAACATAATAAAGCCTGTGAAGGATATGACAAATGCATAGCCAACATTACCCTAAGTGGAGAAAAACATGCAGCAATCCTATTAAAGTCAGAGATGAGACAGGACTGTCAAGTATCCCTGTTAAGTGTTACAGCTCTGAGGGCAAAGATGTCCTGGCAATTGAGAGCAAAGAAATAAATACCACAATGTCACACCAGATAACAAACTTCCCATGAGATTTACTGAGTAAAAGACAGGCCAGTGGCTGCCCTGCGTAGGAGAAAAGCACAAAAAACTGACTAGGAAGCAGGTTTTATATAGTTTTTTTGGGGGGTGGAGCTTTCCATGGTGGTCTGGGATTAGTGAGGTTTTTAGCCTGATCTTTACTCTGTAGGGTGAAGCCTGGTGGTTGAAGGTCCTCAGGGGCAGCCACTACAATACCCATTTCTTTTCAATATAAGCTACATAAGCTACAGCAATAACACAAGGAAACTAAATACAAATAGGAAAAGAAGTCAAGTGACCCATTTGCAGATGATGTGATGTTATCCCTAAGGGATCCCTACAGTTCCACCAGAAAACATCTGGAACCAATCAACAATTTCAGCCAAGAGTCAAGATATAGACTCAAATTAGAAAATCAATGGCTTTCCTATAAACCAACAACAAACATGCTGAGAAAGAAATCATGGACACACTCCTATTCACAATAGCCTCAAAGAAAATAAATTATGTAGGAATGAACGGAATCAAGTAGGTAAATGGAAATTTTAAATTTCTGAAGAAAGGTATTGAGAAAGACACTACAAATGGAAAGAATCTCATGCTAATGGATTAGTAGAATATTGTAAAAATGGCCATTATACTAAAAGCTATTTAGTCTCAATGCAATGTGTTCTGTGTGTGTTTATTGTTGTTGCTGCTGCTGCTGTTGCAGTCATGGACTCAACACACAAGTTAAAATTACGGAACATGACTCCATTATAATGCCTGCAGGCAACTTTGTAGAATCATTTCTTAAGGATCGATGTGGAGGTGCCAGCCCACTAAAGGTGCAGTATTTCTTTGAAGGAGGTCCTGCGTGGTACAGTAAAGCAGACTAAGCAAGGCATAGGCAGCAAGCCAGAAGCAGCACTCCTCAATGATCTCGGCATCAGTTCCTGCATTCAGGCACCTGCCCTGACTTCCTTTCAGGGTGGAATACACACTGTAAAGGGGAATGTCTTAGTTAGGGTTTTACTGTTGTGAACAGAAACCATGACCAAGACAAGTCTTATAAAGGACAACATTTAATTGGGGCTGGCTCACAGGTTCAGAGGTTCAGTCTGTTATCATCAAGGTGGGAACAATGCAGAATCCAGGCAGGCATGGTGCTGGAGGAGCTGAGTGTTCCACTTCTTGTCTGAAGGCTGCTAGCAGAACACTGGCTTCCAGACAGCTAGGAGGAAGGTCTTAAAGCCCATGTCCACAGTGACACTCCCACTCCAACAAGGCCACACCTTCTAATATTGTCATTCTCTGGGCCAAGCACGTACAAACCATCACAGGGAATAAACCCTTTCCTCCTCAGCCTGCTTTGGATCATGGTGCTTTGTCACAGCAATGGAAATCTAGGGAGAACACTGATTTGTGACAAAGACACCAAAGCAATCATGTGAGAAAACACACCATATGCAATAGATGTCATGAGAAACCTGGATTTTTTTTTTATTAATCATTCTGTTCATTTATATCTCAAATGATATCCCACTTCCCTGTTAGCCCTCCACAAACCCCCATCCCACATCCACCCTCTCCTCCCTCCTCTTTGCCTCTATGAAGGTGTTCCCCCACCCACCCACCCTTTCCTGCCCTACCAATCCAGCATCCTCCTACGCTGGGGCATCAAACCTCCATAGGCCTAAGGGCCTCCCCTTCCATTGCTGTCAGGTAAGGCCATCCTCTGATACATATGTATCTGGAGTCCTGGATCACTCTAGGTACACTCCTTGGCTGGTGCTCTAGTCTCTGAGAGCAGTGAGTAGTCTGGTCAGCCCATGTTCTCCCTATGGGGTTGCAATCCCCCTCTGCTCCTCCAGTCCTTCCACCAGCTTCCCCATGGGGTCCCTAAGCTCAGTCTAATGGCTGGCTCCAGGCATCCACAACTGCATTGGTTGGTTGCTGGCCAAACCTCCCAAGGAGCAGCCACACCAGGTTCCTGTCAGCAAGCACCTCTTGACCACACAACAGTGTAGGGTTTGGTGTCTATAGCTAGGATGGATCCACAGGTGTGGTAGTCCCTGGATGGCCCTTCCTTCAGTCTCTGCTCCATTTTTTTTTTTTTTGTCACTTTTCTTCCTTTAGACAGGAACATTTCCGGGTAAATCCCTGTTGTGTTCTGGGAGCCTCTTGTTTACCTGGTATCTGGGATCCTCCAGTGGCTATCCCCAGTTCCTCATCCCCTCCACCCATGCTACATATTTTTATTAGATTTCCAGACACTCTGTACCTCTCTCATATATCCTCCAGTACCTGACACTGCCCACTTGTTTCCTCCCCCTCTTCTCTCCCTCCCAAGTCCCCCTCTCCCTCCACCTCCCACAATGATCCTGTTCCCCCCCCCCAACCCCCAGCTCAAGATGAGACTGAAGCATCCACACCATTGTCTTTCTGCTGCCTAAGCTCCATATGGTCTCTGGGTTGAATCATGGGCATTGTGAGCTAATATTTGGAGCTAATATCTGCTTATCAGTGAGTACATACCATGTGTGTTTTTGTGTGTGGGTTACGTCACTCAGAATGATATTTTCTAGTTCCATCCATTTGTCTAAGAATTTCATGAAGTCATTGTTTTTAATAGCTGAGTAGTAATACTTCACTGTGTAAATGTACCACATTTTCTGTATCCATTCCTCTGTTGAGGGACATGTGGGTTTTTTTTCCCAGCTTCTGGCTATTATAAATAAGGCTGCTATGAACATAGTGGAACATATGTCCTTGTTATATGTTGGAGCATCTTCTGGGTATATGCCCAGGAGTGGTATAGCTCAGTCTTCAGGTAGAACTATTTCCAATTTTTTTAGGAACTGCCAGATTGATTTCCAGAGTGGCTGTGTAGGTAAAAGTGGCTGGGGAACCTGCAGGGTTCCTCAGGCCAGGCTGTAGGTAGTTGGTTGGTAACGCCCTGGGTTCCTCCAGCTGGAAGTTAGGCCTGGCTGCTCACTAAAGGCCTCTCCATGGCTCCTCACAGTGCGGCCCCAACACACGAGAAAGTCTAAGGGTTTTTACAGGCTTTACTGTCATGGTGGATGTATATGGACCTGGATGCACCCCCCCAAAACCCAGGGCAGACCTGAGTTAAATAGGAAGAGGGGGGAGGGGCTGGGGAGGAATGCTTAATTGACTCCACCCTCTGGCCTTCAGGTACCTCATTAGTATGTAAATCTCTCTAGGGCCTGAGGCCTGTTTATCATGCCCTCCACCTGTATAATGTGACTGAAGGGTGCAGGTTGAATGGAGATTAGACTTCCTGTCAGGAGCCTGGGTTCTGGGGGCGTGGCCAAACCCACACCCTAAGAACCAGAATACCCTTCCATACTTCCATGCAGTACTCTGCATGGGTGGACAATACTGATCCCTGATTACATGGATTATTTAATGAAATTTATAGCAGCACTTATGGGTCAGGAAGTTCCAGAGAGCTTCCTGCAAAACAGGTTATTGCCACTAGGCTTTGCTGCCCACCATAAAGTAGATGGTAAGGACATAGATATATCAACCCTGAACTGACCAGGGAATGTCTTCCTTATTTGCTGCCTTTCACAGTGCTGGAAATTATATACAGGCCACTACCTTAACCATCTATGAACCCTGCATGCTACAAGACCAACTAGATTCTGGTTGGATTTGAGGGCTGTTCCACTGAAAGACATTCCTATATGGCACTGTAAGCCTACCCACAATTTCACAGCTGGAAAGGCCATAGCCACAATTCCACAGATGGAAAAACCATAGGCCTCAGGACAGTGGTTCTCACAGGGATTGCCTAAAACTATCAGAAAATAGATTCATTATATAAATTATTGCAATTCATAACAGTAGCAAATTACAGTTATGAAGTAGTACCAGAAATAATTTTATGGTTGAGGGGTCACTACAACATGAGGAGCTGTGTGTTAAAGGGCTTTGGAATAGGGAGGTTGCGAACCATTGCCCTCTGGAGTAACCTACTTCTGTTATTTGCTAAACAATCATATCAGACTGCCTTTTAAAGACTTGGTCTGCTCCCAACACTAGTCAGAGAAGCTTCTTTTTGCAGTGGGAACAGTAAATGCAGAGACTCATAATTGGTCAATGATAATACTAATTGTAAGTGTTCAGCCCTAAAATGGGACAGGCGTGTTGGTACCCACCCCACGCCAGGGCTTGGGGAACATCATAGAATATAGGGCAGAAAGGATGTAAGAGCCGAAGGATGGGGAGGAGGGCTGTGACAGGGGCCTTTGGGATAGGACATGGATATTACTCATGAACTGACAGAAGCTGTACTTATTTACATAAGACTTGTACACGATCAAGTGGGTAAAACTGCCATCAGGGATGGAAAGATGCTCACAAGGCCATTCCTCGCTGGGGAGCTGGCAGTTGACAGCCGCTGAAGATAGACACTCATTCCTTTTTGGGATCGTGTCCACTGGTAGGTGCCACAGTGGATGGCTCCACACATGCACACATGAGCCACACTACTTGGAAACAACGGGATTAAAGAGAAAGTGACAGAGTTGGGAGGAGGATGTTCTCAGGCCTGGGGGAGCAGAGGTGGGAATGGGGAGTGGATGTGATCACAGTTCACTATAAGGCATGTATTTTTTAAAAAAAAATTAAAAATCATGCAAAACTAACTTCATACAAAATTAAGGCCATTTACAATGGGTAATTTAGAAATGTTCGAATGAGCATAGTAGTGAAAGTCTGGAATTTGAGCATGAGAAGCGGAGACTGGAAGATCAAAAGTTCCAGATTAGCCTTGGCTATGAATGAGGGCCCGTATCAATAAAAATAAAACAAAAAGATGATCAAACATTGTAAAAATGTTTGTGTTGAGATGGAATCTACTGTACTCACTTTGGCCTTCCTCACTTTTTCTGTAAGGATGACTCTTGAGCTGACCTTCTTGCTGACACCTCTCTCAGGTGCTAGAATTTCATTAGAGCACCATGTCCAGGTGGATAAGACAAGTTTAGACAAGTAAATGAAACCAAGTACATTTATACTGAATACCAATATTTTCTACGAGGAGTGCTGCAAAACCATGGTGGGACAAGAGCATTGGGTTGGGCTCATGTAGGCAGTATTTAATGACATAACTTTCACCTAGTCCTGCAATGGGTAGTCATTTTTGAACTTACAAAATACTTTACACATTTTTAAAACAACAACAACATCAAAATCAATACTTTAGTAACATTTTTCCTATGAAGCACAGGTCTATAAAACAGAAAAAGCAAAATAATGTGTAAGAAGAGAGACAGGGTGCCAAACTGTGGTCAGGCTGTTTGTTTCTTTGTAACTTGTGAGCTAAAACTGAATTAATTTTTTAATGGTTAGAAAATATCAAAGGAAGAATATTTAGTGTCATGTCAACATTATATGAAGTTAATGGTAATATTTACATCCATAAAGTTTTAACAAAACTCAGCATTGGTGTTTCTATGTACATGTGTGTGGTTAAGTACACGGGTAGAGGCAGAGACTGGGCAGAGAGAGCATGGCTGCAAACTGAAAGCTCAATGCCAGTTCTGACAGAAACTGTTGCCTTCGAAGACTCCCTTAACCCAGAATAGGTCCCTCCATGGCCATCTACTTCTTAAATCTGCCCCAATTTTATTTTAGTTCTAACAGAGAAATGATTGGTTTGCTCCTCAATTCATCAACCTTTTCATTTATAACAGGTAAATTCTTGAGACCAACAATAAAATATTTGAAATAGCTTTCTTTCTCTTGAAGTAAATCTCACAGCTGTCACCTTGGAGTAAAAGGGAAGACTAACATATCATTTTGTGCTAGACCACATAATTAATGGACCAGTGCACACATTGATGGGTTTAGATGAAAAGTGACTGAAATCTGAACTGCTAGCTTTCCCTTTCTTGTTACTTCAAAACTAGTTTGAGCTTTAAACATCAACTTACAGGTGTTTGTCTTTTCTTATTTGTCAGATAAAGACTTTTCTTAAGACTACGTTTTGTGGTTTGGTCCACCTCAAAAATAACCCCCCCAGAACCTCATGATTAAACCTATAAAAAGGTGAGACTACCCTCTGTTCTTTAAGGAGCCTCAGTGAGCATTTTCTTCCAAAATTAAAAGCCAGAAGTGGTACTGTGAACAAATGCAAGCGGTGTATGTCCGCACAGAATGCGCTACTGAAAGTGAGGACCTAGCAATTTGTTTCTGCATAGTAAAAAGGCTAAAACCTTTACTTTAATGAAATCTGGGAAAATATTCTGTTGCAAATTTGTTTTTTGTTTATGGAAAGAGGAAGGGCTATAGAGTATTTTGATTGACTCTACTGTATCTCTGTGTGGTTTGAATTTTTATGATTTTATATGATTTTATATGTTTTTATATTTTATATGTTTTTAAAAATGAAAGGAGCCGCAATATATGTTAACAGTTTTTTTTTTAAGAGTAAAGATCAAACTAAGGAAGAAGTTACATAGTTGCTGGAAAAGTGTGACATGAATATGTATTTGTTTCTACATTCAATAAAATTGGTTATTCTCATTATATGCTTTAAACATGATTATTCTATAATTCTCTATAAAATAAAAAGGACTCTAATGAAGATTTTGTCATTAATACTAATTTTAATAAAGTGCACACTATGTTTTTAAAATAATGACTTAAAGTCTGCCACAAAAGTTAGTGAGATTATTTTCTTTATCTTCAATCTGAAATAGCTGTTGAACATCTGATCTGAATTGTACTCAAGGCTGGGCTACCTAACTGTGATGCTTGACTCTGCAGTCTGTATGCACATATGTACATACATATGAACGGGCTCATAAATCCTCTTTGCATTGCTCTTTACTATACGGGCTTATTGTTTTTTTTTTCCAGATGGGTGCTTTTATGAGTCAAAACATTAAGAACATTTTCTGAATTTACCTCTAGGCATTAAGGCAAAAGAAGTATAGGTATTATAGCCTGCCTTATTTTAAACATCACTATGCTACTCTGAATGACAGCTTATAATTTACAAGTAGGGTGTGGCTAATAAAGTCACTGAAGCAGACACAAGCATAGGTTTTCCCCCTTATACACTCCTGGCCTGTCAGTCACGCCTCCCAAATGCTTTGTTGCACAGACATGCCAATAACTAAAACCACATTCTACCTGTTTTTGTGCCCAAAGGCTTTTAAAAGGCTATACAACCAAATCAGTGCTTAGAAATCCCAGATTAAAGCTCAAGACTTCAAGCCCAGGCTTTTATTTCATCTAAAATAGTAAAACAATTTTCTTAAAGTAATTGATATACTGTATCAAGAATGATAAAATTATAACTTAACAAAATTGTTAGGGTTTTAAATTGTTGTGTCGTTTCCAACATTTTCTATACTTCTAAACAATATTAATATGAATGACTTAAAACAAAAATTTCTGTGGCTTAGTGATATTTATGCATATCATACATTGGGAAAACAAACAAAAATGTATGCTCTGCTGAGGACTATGTGGTTTTGTCCTCTAATCTGCATGTTATCTGTGTATGCTCTATGTGTGTGTGGTAATTCTATACAATGCTTTAACTTCAAAGTGTAGATTTGAGTGTGGTAGCAGGCTTACAGACACTAAAAGTTTGTACATTTTTAGTACTTCTTGATTTTAGAAAAGTGATTTCCATTGTAGTAAATTTCAAAGGGAGACAATGGGGCTGTTGAGATTTCACTTCTTGTACACATTTTGGTATTGGAATATGGGATAAGAAAGAAAGCAGAGAAACAGGGAACCATGGAAGGTGGAGAACCTGACTGAACACCCAGCTCCAGGCTGGATATGAATGACAGCTACATCTGCAACCTCAAGAGACTGAAGGGAGTTTTTAGTTCAAATGAATAGTGTGTTGGAAAATGGTGTCTCCAGCTTAGATTGCGTTTCTGGTGACTGTGGTCTACTGGTTGGAACATTAAAAGATTTTCTTTGTACTTTTTCATAATAGCATAGAGGTCCTGAATACCTTTTCCTTAGTTTGTAGGTATTGAAGGCATGTATGCTTGTGCTGAATGGTATAGCTTATAGTTTATTTTCTGTATATAGTTTGTATAGAAATAAAATTTTGTGTATGGCTCTTGGATGCAGTGACAAAGTAGAAAGAATAGAGGTGGAAAGACAGAAGTACCAGCGGGAGAGAAATAAAGGCTGGCTTGCAGAAGAGCACCTGGCCCAGGTCAGAAAGTCTTATGGCATCAGGAGCCACAGTTCTAATGCCACAAGATTCGGAAGAGACTTCCTTCTGAGCCAGGAGATCCCTGGGCCACAGTTTCAGAGCCATGGGAGGAATTTCCCCAGGATGTCCAGGATAATTATAGATAACCTGTGTTTTGGGCACTGGTCACCCCTTTCCTGGGTCCCTAGACGAGATCTCCTGATGTCTGGGCTTGCACACCAAAACAGCTCTGGTCAAAGCTGTGGGTGTAGAGAAGACCTTCTCCAGGATAAGCAAGAGAAATACTGAATTCTCTAGCATTTTAACTATATGTCTAGAGAGGCAGGGCAACTGACAGGACCTTCCCCTTGACCCAAGGGACAGCTGTTGGCAGTTCTAGCTTTTCCTTTTCATGCCAATAGCCACAGTCTCAGAGCAACAGGCTAGGTCCCAGGGAAGAGTAGAGGGCAGTATTAGGGTTTGGAGCACGGAGTGCCTTTGTTCCTGGAGATGAAGGACTTGGCTGGAATCTTTCTCAGCTCCAGCAGAGCATATGTGATGCCAGAACTTTCTGAACCAGAAACCCTAGGCTGAGATTCAAAGAATCAGGGCAGGTAAAGCTGAGGTGCAGTCTCATATTCTGGAGGGTAGTGGTCTTAAAGCTCCATAAACACTAGGGGCTGACCTCTGCCTGTTTTGTTGGCAGGCCCAAGACTTCTGGTGGCATCCAAGGACTAGATGCTGGGCCATAAAGGCAGGAAGGTACCTGTCAGTGGCTGTTGAAGCTGCTTGGATAGCGCTATGTGTGTTCTTTCATGGAGACAGACTGGCTGCATTTAAAGGTCTGTGAGCATACTAGAATTCTGCCTTTAGGCATGCCAGTCAACTGCTAAGTTGTAGTTACTTGTACATGGTGCCCTGTCTTTCTCTCTTTGTGTAGACTCACCAATTCCATCCAGAGAGCCTGGATTGAGTTTACAAGCTGCTTTCTTCTTTTCTCTGGGTCACCTTTCCAACCTTCTGCATTTAGACTTCCTGTTACTTCCTTGATGACAAGAGTTGTCCTGTGGTCTTTCCTGGCTCTTTCCTCTTAGTTCAGTTCTTTTCTGTAGCAGTCATTTACAAGGCTGGTCTTAAACTCACAAGAGATCCACTTGGCTCTGCCTTCTTAGTGCTGGGATTAAAGGTGTGCACTACCACACCCACCCAGTTAATTTTTTTGCATAAGCTGAACTGGAATTCATGGCCATCCCAGTTTCTCCTGTAAGTGGCATTACCGATAGAACACCAGCCTGACTTATACTCTATTCTTAGTAAACCGAGTTTTATTGCTACTAGCACACAGGGTCAGATGTGTCATGTCTTACTAGTGGGATCGTGATGCCATTTTATAGCATTTCAAATATCTGAGTTAGGGATGCATAACCAAAATAGGGTCAATGCCTTTTTGTGGAGATAAAATTCATATAACATAAAATTATTTCAACCCATTAAGAAGTGAACAATGTACTAATTTGATCTATATAGGTCAGTGGCCTTTTGTACTAGTTATAATTACCCTTAGATGACACTGTGTGTGACTTGTAGATTCTGAAGGTTTTTCTTCTAAAGAAGAACAGCACAATGAGTAAAACACAAGGGAGCATTGGGTTCAGCAGTGTGCTGGTTTCTATTTGATTGTCAAGTTGAAGGAATTGAGACTCACTTTGAAGACAAAGTTCTGGGCAATCACTGAGGGTTTTCTAGATTAGGTAAATGAGTTAGGAAGACCCATCTTAACTACCAGACTAAATAAAAATGGTCATCACGCTCTTCCTTTCTGCATGGGAAGTAGGACTAGCTGCCTCACATTCCTGCCACTACCTTGGACCACACCCTCAAGCCATGAGGCAAAATAAACCCTTTCCCAAGGTGCTTTGACCAAGACATTTTATTGCAGCATGGAAAATATAACTAAGTCAGTACAGTAACTAGATTACTGTTTGATGCTGTTGCGACTTAATAGGCAGTAACATCTAGAAATGAAACAATGTGAACACGGTATGTGGCAGTGACTGTAGTGGACAGACCACAGTTAAAAAAAGAAGGAAAACAAGAAAGAATTCCAAGTATCCAAGAGAAGACCATAAGCTGACTGGAGCAGAACAGGCCTATAGAATTACAATGAATTGAAGGGAAAGTAAGATAACATGACTCAACACAGCAACTCATCTACAGTGAAACAATCCAGTAAAAAAACCAAGTAGGGTGTATGTGTGTATGTGTGTGTGTGTGTATGTGTGTGTATGTGTGTATATGTGTGTGTATGTGTATGTATGTGTATGTGTGTATATGTGTGTATGTATGTATATGTGTGTGTATGTGTGTATATATGTGTATGTATGTGTGTATGTATGTGTGTATATGTGTGTGTATGTGTGTATGTGTGTGTATATGTATGTGTGTGTATATATGTGAGTATGTGTGTATGTATGTGTGTGTATGTGTGTATATGTGTATGTATGTATATGTATGTGTGTGTATGTATGTGTGTGTATGTATGTGTGTGTATGTATGTGTGTGTATGTATGTGTGTGTATGTGTATATATGTATGTATGTGTGTATATGTGTGTATGTATATGTGTGTGTATGTGTGTATGTATATGTGTGTATGTATATGTGTGTGTATGTGTGTATGTATATGTGTGTATGTATGTGTGTGTGTATGTGTGTATGTATATGTGTGTATGTATATGTGTGTGTATGTGTGTGTGAGCAAAAACACATGCGTGCATGTGTGCTCATAAGTAAAGGAAAACATACAACAGAGAAGAGTCTTTCTATTTGGATTCTTAATGTTACTCAGCATTACAATTCACTCATTTTAAAAATTACCCATTGAATTACTCAGGACTGTTATGCTTTTGTAACAGTCACACAAATCATTTCAAGGGACTGCAGATAAGTTTATTTCTCTCTTAGGACATATTCTGCTTCTCTTAGCTGAGGAGAACAGGGCATTGTCCTATTCTGACTAGCTAATCAAGACAATAAGGCCCTGCTGTCTTAAGCTTCTCATCTGGCAGCATCTGCAGATAGGGAAAAGACTGGCAAGTTTTGCTTCTGATGTTCCAATGTAGCTGCAACATTATTTACTATAGACTCTAACATGTCCAGAAAAGATAGAAAAATTAGAAAGGTTAGATATGTGTGAAGTCCAGTATTGACTTTAATATACATCTAACAAAATTTATCTTAAATGAAAATATAAATAAAACCATGAACAATGCAGTCATCTGATCTGGAAAGATGCTAGAGTTAAATTCCTGTGACAGAGCAATGGGTGGGTGTCTAGTGTAAGCTTCCTCCAGGTTCATGCCTGCTGATTAGTAGAGGGAAGATAAGGATTAGTGTTCAATTCTGTCCATTTGTATATTCACTTCAATCTGAACATTAAAAGAGTCTTAAACTAATGCATACTCTGTAATACTTGGTTTTATATTTACTGTTTTAGCTAGCCTATATCAACTATACAAATGATATGTTTTGTTATGACTTTAATTTTTGAGTTTGAATTGTGCATGTAGAAGTCTTTCCTTCTATCATGGGTTCAGGGGTTTACTGACTGTGTGTGTGCACACCCATACAAAGAAAGGCAAGAAAGTAGTTTTAATAGTTAAAGGAAACAATTTTGTCACTTCAACTGGTGGTCAACAAAGGAATATTGAAACTAATTACTTGTATCTCCTGGAAAACACTCTGAACCTGACAGACTTTAAACTTCAACCTTTATCCCAATTGCCAAACATTCCCTTCTTTTCTGAGAAAATCTTTGAAAACCCTTTAGCCTGATGTGGTGGTATAGCCAGCTGTAGCAGTGAAGCCAGCAGTGGTGGTGGTGTAGCCTGCTGTGGCAGTGTATCCAGTTGTGGTGGTGATGTAGCTAGCTGTGGTGGTGGTGTAGCCTGCTGTGGTGGTGTAGTCATCTCTGGTGATGCACTAAGGAAGCATAGGCAAGCAGGCGGTCTGAGTCTAGGGACAATTAGTCTATATAGTAACTTCCAAACAACAATAAAAATCCCTCTTAAAGGTTGTTTTCAAGATTTCTTAAAAGTCCAGACGTGAGTCTTGGTGTTATGTTCT
This sequence comes from Arvicanthis niloticus, assembly GCF_011762505.2. NCBI lineage: Eukaryota > Metazoa > Chordata > Mammalia > Rodentia > Muridae > Arvicanthis > Arvicanthis niloticus. The sequence continues at coordinate 21,027,082 of NC_047664.1, forward strand.
ATGCAGTCACATCACTTAGAACAAACAGAAGAAAGGTGATAAACACTCAGCGTGCACACCACCTGGCAGGAGAATATTTGCCAGCTATTTCTTCTGCTTAAGTAAACCCATTTCAAATACCTAGATTGCCATCTTGAAAAAAACTGTAAGTTTCATAAAATAATGAAACAAGATTTTCTACATATGACTGCAGTAATATTCATAAGTAATATACTTATGAATAAATCTAATTCTGAAAAAGATTGGAGTGTTTGAACAGAACTAGTATTTTTCTCTTTTCCATTTTGTCTGTCTTCTGCCTTTGGCTGTGGCTCTGTGAGCACAGACCTGTCTGCTTCCTCCTTAGAAGCAGCTCAGAGAGAACATGACAGCTGGCTGCTATGAACAACACAAACAAAATTAAAATCAGTAGAAAATGGATCCAGTGTTTGAGGCATGCACTCACTAAGCAAACTACCATGAAAATTTAAATAAACTCAACTAGCTCTACATGCTTTCACTTGTGGTTCTGGGAGCAACTCAAGTGAGAAGCTATGATATCCAAGAGATGTAGGAGAAAGAATTTCTCCAACTGAAGAAAAGTAACTCACACACATCTCTATTAAAGTAGACTATTATACTAATAATATAGCTATTATATTATGAATATAGCTGTCAGTTAAAATACTGACTAAACAAACAATTCAGTCCTGTTTCATTTCAGAAATTGCTTCCCACTCACAAGGATGGAGACACTCAAAGTCTACAGAGCAAGCATCTCTTAGTAGAATGTATCTGCTTGCCATATGACAGCTCTGAAGACCCTGAGATGGGCTCAGAGCCACCATCTGGCAATGTGCTGCCCACACATCAGAGGCAACCTTGTTGGTATTGTTTAGCATATGTGGAAAACTATGAGGACAAAGACACTCTCCCTCTCCCCATCCCCATTCCCATGCTCCTCTCTTTCCATCTCTCTGTCTCTCTCTGTCTCTGTCTCACCCCCATCTCTGTGTCTGTGTGTGTGCGCGCGCGCATGCATGCGCACGCGTGTCCCAAAATTCTTAAATCACAGTAATAAATCAGTATCACTGTTATGGCAGCGGCAGCAAGACATACAAGAATATCAATGAAATCCTAACATCAAGGTGGTCAGGGACTCTGAATGAGCAGTATGCAGTCAAATGGGCATGGTCTACAATTTTGCTCTGGAATTCTGAGTCTGGGTCCTCATTTCTAAAGTGGAAAACTAATACTTAACTCCTATGGTTACTGTACCTGAAAAACATGGCTATAACTGTGCCTAGTGAATAACATGTGCTAATTTATAGTAATTATTTCCAGGAAAATTGATTTCTTTTTACCAGTGGTTCTCAACCTGTGAGTCATGACCCCCTTGGGAGTTATATATCATATATCCTGCATATCACATATTTACATTACAATTCATAACAATAGCAAAATTACAGTTATGAAGTAGCAAGGAAATAAATTTATGGTTGGAGGTTAAAAGTTATTTACCTTATTTATATTAATGTGTATTTGCTTGTATGTATCTGTTATGCTTGCAGACAGGAGTCTAGCATGGCTGTCGTTTAAGAGGCTCCACTCAGCAGCTGACCCAGACAGATACAGACACACACAGCCAAACAGTGGATGCAGCCTGGGGACTCTTATGGAAGAATAGGAGGAAGGATTGTGACCCAAAGTGGGTAGGAACGCCACAGGAAGACCAACAAAATCAACTAACCTGGACCCCAGGGGCACTCAGAGTCTGAACCACCAATCAAAGAACATACACGGGCTGGATCTAGGCCTTCCTGCTCATATGTAGCAGATGATGTGCATTTTGGCCTTCATATTGGTCCCAAACAACTGAATAGGGGCTATCCCAAAAGCAGTTGCTTATATGTGGGATATTCTACGAGTTGCGCTGCCTTGTCTGGCGTCAGTGGGAGAGGAATTTTCTGTTCAATGGCATCCTAGGAATACTCCAAAGCAAATACCTCACCTAATATCATTCCTAATAGGGAATATTCCTAGAATCAAACCAGAGACCACAACATACATTTAGCCTGGGTTAAGAATCAATGTATAAGAATAGATTCACCACATACTTTACATTGTGCTGTGGACTGATGTCAATCGGAATTCTCAGTATTATACTGCAAACATCACAATCACAAAACAAAGTCTTCTTTAAAAGAAAATCTTAAGGGGATACCCACACTTACTTCTCACCCAACACAAGCCATTTACTCTCTATTTAATAATATGAAACATTAACTAGGTAGAAATTAGTGTATAATCAAAAATAAATCACTAACATCTAGATTTTATAGGCATTGTAGCTTATCATAAAAAAATTACTACAAACACATGTCATGTTTTAATTTGAAAGGCACTATTAATAGCTAGCCATTGCTAAGCTTACTCTTTGCCAGTCACTGTTCAAAGCATGAATTAACTACTGTCAATCCCATACTAATCTGTAGCATAGGTACTGAACATTTGTTGTAGACAGAACAGCTAGGCACAGAGAAGGTCTTGGTAGTAAACAGCTGAGTTTCAAAGGTCAGCTGTCACCATATTGCATTCTATAAACTTAATCAGCCATTCTTTTAAATCTTTAAAGGTTTAATCTTGCATTTAAAACAACTGAACACATTAATTTCTTAAACAATACCTGAAATAATTAAGTAGCATAAAAATGAATGAATCCTCTATTTAGGTCAACAAAATTTACAACTGCCTCAATTTACATTATTATATAGTTATTATACATTACACATAGCATATACTGTTATACATTATATAGATTACATACAATATATACACATTGTTATAATAATTACCATTATTAAAATAAAGCTATTGGGTTTGGGCTTATAGGATTTGTGTTTTCCAAAATAATTTTAAGTACAGAATCTCATCCTATGCATTTTCTTTATTTTAGCTCTTCTTGTCAAACAAGCAATATAAATGTATAATATAGTACTAGAAAGCAAGAAAAAATAGAAGAGACAAACTACTTTAAATGTTACTGCTACCATCAAATGCTTATTAAAGGTAATTTTGTTTTACAGGTATTAGTCACATGGCTATGTCATGTCATGTCAAAAATGACTCTCTTGCTCCCTGACTTAAACTCTACAACAGTTAGAATTCAACTGGTTTGCTCTGGCTTTATGGCGTTGCCTCCCCTTCTGTATTATGCCTCAAGAGCTGTGCTTAAGGTATTGAACAGAGCTGAGAAGTGCTGATTTGGGGAGCAAAAATTAACCAAAGCATAACATGACTTATTGGGGAAGACATTATAGTATTTTTCAAGCACTTCCAAATTGGGAATATTCTACAAAATGGGTTTAGGAATTATACAGACATGTGAAACCAATTCTACTACAGTGCTGCGAGGTTGTTTGTTTGTTTGTTTGTCATTTTGAAATAGAAGAATCAAGAGAAATAAGAATCTTGATATCCAACTTTCAATACTGGCAGATTCAGCAGCATTACATAAGCTGGGCTTAGAAACAAAAAAGTACACGTAGATGAGCTGTCATTTTGTCATGTTACATACAAAACCTTTCATTTTGTTATAAAGTTTAAATGGACTTTAACAGTCAGTGTAGGCTTTTGGTCAACCTTTACAATATGGCATTGTACAGTGACATTAGCAGCTTGTGAGAAATGTGCCTCCCGCTCCCCCACCCCAATACAGGCGTGCACAAAACCTGAAACGCCATGATAAAGGAGAGAGTTATTTTAATATATGACATAGCTATGTATCAGCACAGTGTTGGTTCACATCAGCACTGATGACACGTCTCTTTCTCCCCAGATCTCATGAAAAGACCAAGTGGGACTAGAGAGATGGCTTAATGGGTAAAGGCACTTGCTTCAAGCCTGGCGATCTGAGGTCAGTCCCTGGGATCCACATAAAGAAAGGACAGAATCAACTCCCACAGGCTTTCTGTCCTCAACACATATGTTTTGGTGCACAGGAACAAAATAATAATAATAATAATAATAATAATAATAATAATAATAATAATAATATAAAAGAGTATATAAGTAATATGTTTTTACATTTTGGTAAACAGTGACCTTATCTGTTACTACCTATCAATTTCTTTTAAAATTTCAGATTAATAAAAATTGTATAATTTCAGAAGGCTTAATAATTCATGCTTTTAAATATAGTGTTACAAAAAGTAATTTAAATAAAGCATTTATTCTCTACAGATACAATAGAAATGACACTAAGAATCTCCTAGAACCAAAGTACTTTTTCAAAATTTTTATTTTATTTTACATGCATTGTCATTTTGCCTGTATATACATCTGTGCCAGGTTGGATTACCTAGAACTGGAATTATAGACAGTTGTGAACTGCCATGTCAGTGCTGAGAATTGAAATTGGAACATCTGGAAGAGCAGCAAGCGCTCTTAACCACTGAGGCGTCTCTCCAGCCCCTTAACCAAAGCACCTTTAACAGAGTGAATTAGCCCTTACCAACTCCAGTGGATACTGACTCGACATCAATGTCATGTGCCCTTCTTCTTGCCACTTCAGCCAGTGCCAGTTCACCCATATCCAGGGCAAGGTAATGGATATCCTTTGGAAATAAAGAGACAAAGGACCGACTAAAACGTAATCTTGATAAAGTTCTAAAGTGAGTCCAAGAGGAAAAACTCTTCAGATAATAAAACAGATATGGACAATCCTTTTTTCTGTTTTAAATTTATTGGTATTCTTTACCAGATGAGGGTAATTTTTCTTTGAGAATATGGTTGTAAAAAATTATTTTAAACCATAAGGTAAAAAGCATGTTTTTAATAAACTGACACTAACACTTAGTTTTATGAAAAGTTAAAACTTTACTTGTGCCTGTGTGTGTATAGCTAAGGATTTAGTGGGTAAGGGAGTTTCTACACACACACACACACACACACACTCACACACACATTGCTATGTGTTCCAGGCTGGTCTCAACCTCTTAAGCTGAAATGATCCTCCTCCTTCTACCTTTCAAATAGCTGGTCCTACCATTGTATGCCATTGCATTCTCTCTAAGAAAGTTGACTATAATTATACTAAGTTCTCTACAAGGAATACTACATAGAACTTTATTTTTATGAGCCTCGAAAATATGTTAACATTGATACTACTTTTTAAACTCAGGTTACATATAATTATTACATGTATTATATAATGTAATTCCAGTCTCAATTTTTTTTAATTTAGTAGAGAGGCAAATCATTATAAGTGAATTGTTAATTATAAAAACTGACAGATTTCACTGGAAATTATTTGTACATACTGAAGCTAAAGAGAAAGGAGCTGATCTTTGATCTCAGTGTTGAAGGATTTGTGAGAATTATATTAACAGAAAGCAGCAGTGTGAAGGACAGCTGGTGCATATATGTGAAATGCTTGACCTGCCCATTGAAGGGATTACAGGTCTGTCACATAGAAGACATGCTGGACATGCAGAAGAAAGTAGTGGAAATTACACTGGATAAACACAGGAGGTACATGCTGAAAAGAGCTCTAGAGTGTGCAGAATGGTCACAGGAATGAAAATTCTACTGCAATAGAAACGGAAAAAGGATATAAACAGGCAGTCTATAATGAATAAATATAAATGCCCTATAATTATGTAAAGATATTTCATATTATTCAAATAAATGTAAATCGAAAAAACTAATTTCTGAATTTTTGAATTATATGAATTTATAGGAAATAAAATGTCATACTTTGATATATGCACAGTATGCAATGAATCATCACATCAGAGAGTTAACATTCATATTGGCTAAGTTTCTAAAAGTTAATGATTGGTTGCAAAGCTTTGGGAAACAAGCACATTTACTTAGAACACAGTTACTAAAGACTTCAGAGATTAGGGGTTAGCAAACTATACCCAATATGTCAGACTAACCAGTGTTGGCACATTCTTTAATGTAAGAATGGCTTCTAAATTTTTAAATGGTTGAAAGATCTGTGTTCAACCACTGGCCATGAACTTTGATGGGCTGTGGAATTATCGTGAGCTGCAGACTTGAAAATGTTTTAAACTAAAATTACAAGAAAAAATTGCTTCTGTGAAACACACTGTGATAAAATCATTCTGATGAGAACTAAGGTTGTTTGAATTGCAAGTCATGTGAGGACTACACTGTCAAGAGATGTGTTTTTCAAAGTAATATCTTCATTCCTATACAAATTCCCAGAAATATATTGTAATTTCAAACCACAGCAATGTTTTTCAGGTCTGTATAAATGTGTAGAAAAAATTCCATATTCTAAAAATCCATTTGGTGCACAAATGAGGAGCTTCTACTGGAAATGATTTGCAATGTAATGACATGCTAAAGACATTCTAGACTTTCAGTTAATAGAATTCTAAAAATGCTTCCAACCTGTGAATGTACTCAATGAAAGCCATGTCTCATGGATGCATGCTAGCATTTGACATTACTGGTATATATATATGGAAAGATATTTAAAAAGGTTTTCAAAATATGGAAGTCTCATCATAGGTCACCATCAACAAATCAATCTTTATGATAATTGAAAGTTTGGGACCACTACTGTTATAGTTCAGAAAAGTTCCATTTTTCATATTTGTAAACCTATATTCAGTATACATAATTTTATGATAGTTTAAATTTCACCAATAAAATGTTTATGGAGCAGTGTGGGAGCTTGCTAAGTGAGTAAACCACTTGCTATACAAGCTTAAAGAGAGAGGACATACAAAAACTACATAATGTTCCCTCCAAGAAACACACCTCATTATCAAAGATGACACTTCCTTGGAATAAAAAGATGGGAAAAGGAATTCTAGTTGAACTAGGAAAAGATGAAGTCAGAACTAATTCAAATACTGAACAAAGTAGACTTGAAACCAAAGCAAGACAGAAGTAATAAAGAAAGTCACTTCATGTTAAGGGAATAATATATAAAAAGCACATTTCAACTCTAAGCATATAGGCGCCAAACATGGTAGTCAATTTCATTAAACAAATATAACTAGATATGAGGTAATATATTAATGGAAATCTAGCAATAGTGGGTAACGTCATTATTTCACTATCACAGATAGGTCATCTGGATTAAAAACTGAAGAAAAATATGGAGTTTAATGATACCATGAATCAACTGGACCTGACAGATACCCACAGAACATTCTGTACAAAAGAATACACTTCCTTCTCAATGGTCCATGGATGTACACTAATTCATATATCGGGACACAAAGAAAGTTTCAGTAGCTCCAATATTCTATTTTACCACATGAGATGTTGGAAATAAACAGCAAGAGAAAGAAGAGAAACTCACTGAGATTACATAATCTAATGCTGAGTAACAAATGGGCCATAGAAGAATTCAAGAAGAAAGTTTAAAATTTCTAGATTTGAATGAAAATGAAAATACAACATAACAAAATCTTTGGGATACAAAAACCAGTCCTAAGAGAGAGGCTTATAGCTATAAGTGTCCAAACTAAAAACAACAACAAGAACCACACATACAAGAAAAAAAACATACACAAGAAAAAGAAACAAACAAATAAAGACCCCAAAATTCAAATCAATAACTCAATGGTACACTTTAAGGCCCTTGAGAAAACCAGACAAACATAAAAGTAGTAGTCATGAAGAAATAATTAAGACAAAGACAAAGGTTAATGAAATAGAAACAATCCTTAGCTGAACTAACCAAAAGCAAGAAGAGTCAAACAAGAAATTTAGAGATGAAAAGGGGAGACATCACAAAAGATACTAAGTGACTGTTGATTACTCAACCCTAAACAGGACATTAATACAACCACTTCCAAGGCTCAAGGAACACTAAAAAAAAAGGGGCAGAAGCAACATACTAGCTGGATGCTGGGGAGAGGGCAGGAAATATTGTCCTCGGGCATGACATGGCCTTTGCACTGGGGTGGTGATGCTTAGACTCAGTGGGCCACAAAAGTGAAACAAGAAGAAGGATGTGGGGGTGAATACATTAAAATACATTGTATGAAATTTTTAAAGAATTAATAAGACTTTGTTTTAAAAGTGAAAAAAAAATATGAGAGTAGGAGTGGCACTTGTATAGGAGGGGCTGGGCCTATCAAGAGGAGAGGACACAGGAGGGAGGGCTCAGTTAGTGTGTTGACAATGTACCAAATGTACACATGTATGATGTTCTCAAAAATAGTACTGTGTGTCAAATGCTGAGGTAAATTGGCTTAGAAACTTAATGAAGTTTAAACTTTGTCCCTTCTTACTTCTCTCAGCCTTTCTTGTACACAAGCTTCCATTGGAAAACATAATTTTTTTTCTAAAAAACTATTCCCTAGTCAGGCACAGTGGCATATGCCTATAATCCCAAAAGTCAGCAGGAATTAGAGAAAGAACAACTTAAGTCTAAATTTCATAGGAGAAAATAAAAAATATAAGAGCAGAAATAAATTAAACATAGGAGGAAGACAGAAGAACAAACAAGCTGAAAGCTGGTTATTCTGAAAAGACAAAAGTTGACAAACTTATTGCTAGACAATAAAAAGAAGATTTGAATATAATAAGAAATAGAAGAAATTACAACTCATAGCAAGAAATTCAAAGGTTTATTAGATAATAAGGGCAACTCTACACCACAATTCTTTGAAAATTTCATATACAATTTTGATATTTGAGAAGAAATTTAAGAGTTCCTAGAAAAATCTTCAAGAATAGGAAATCTGAGTATCAATAAAAAGAATATGAATAAAAGTCGATTCCCTACCCACCTTTGCTTACCAATACCAAGAATGAGACAAGCAGCCCTGCCTCAAGTTTTCAGACCTTGTGGAACAGAGAATCAAAAAGAGAAGTTATAATGACTCTTGTATTTTTCTTAAAGGTGACCAGTTATTTGGACTCAATCACGAACTGGTCTAGAAATCAATCCATTATTGGAAATAACAGTCTTCACTTAGAAGGCTGGTTCTGGACATTTTCAGAGACATATCTGGAAGTTAGCTGCAGTTCTCTATGATGTCACAGTAGCAAGAGATAAAGTTGGAACAGGATCTAGATTTCAAACAAGTGCTAGTACATGTGTTAAGGCTCTTTTAATTGTCAAGTTAAAAATGGTTTTGTTTCTTCTATAGTATTTAATGTAAGTTACATTGATTGTATACTTTCTAATTGTGTTAGTGTGTTGAAACCCGGCATGTCAGTCACATAGGTCTATCAACCAGATTTTGTTTTATTCCCTTGAGTATCACAGAACCTTGGTATTCTGAAAAAAGTTTACAAGTACTGGAAGAAGTGAATCAGGCTTTAAGCAGAAGCAAGAGGGTAGTGGGCTTGATTACTGCTGGTATAACAGCTTTAATTACATTAATTGCTAGCACCACTGTTTCTGCAATTGCTTTGACACAAGAAGTTAAGACAGCTACTTTTGTTAATCATTTAGCAAAAAATGTTACTAATGTGTTGAATATACAAGAGGATTTAGATAGGTGTTTGGAACAACAGATTGATGCCCTTTATGCTATTCAAATTATTGGAAGAAGGCTCAGAGTTTAAGAGTAAGGAGCCATCTCGAGGGTCATGCCAAATACCATTAAATTCGAGTTCTAAAATTTACATTGGTAGTCATTATAATTAGGAAAAAGTTTAAAGACACTTGCAATATATTTGGCATAATTTTAACATCTCTCTGGATGTTTTAATTTTGCATAGTGAGCTTAAGAATTTAAAGAATGCTCCTCTGTTGAGCGTTGATGTGGCAGATACTGCTGATAAAATTACCCATGGCCTGAGGTCAGTATTTCTTTTTTGGTCAAGCTTCAAGAATGGCATATATAGCTTGATCATGCTAGCCCTTTTTGTCCTGGGAATACTTTTATTTCTGCCCATCATGTTAAAGCTTGTCTTTAACAACATCAAAATGGTGGAAGGCAAAGTACATGGCTTGAACCTGAGAATGGAACCCCCAGACAGAGTTATTAAATAAACAGGCTGGTAAACCAAGAACAGGTAAGATTCTGCACAGAGTCTTATCAACCTAAGACAGAAATGCATTGCTTTTGATATTGCATATTCCATGATGGGTAAAGAAGGCATTCTTGTCAGAATGACCTAAGACAGGCTCAGTCTTGTTTATGAAATAAAAAAGGGGGAGAGGCACAGAGTTTTTGGGACTGCTTGGCAAGAATCTGACAGGGCCAAAGACAAGGAAATGGGCTGCTTGGAAAGAATATGACATTGGCCAAGGACAAGGAAGTGGGCTTCAGGCAGGAATCTGACATTAGGCTAGAATAAAGAAGTAATTTCAGGCAGGAATCTAAATATTAGCTTAGAACAAAGAAACAATTTCAGGCAGGAATCTAAATTTTAGGCTAGAACAAAGAAGTAGGCTTCAGACATAAAATGACTTTGGGCTAGGACAGGGAAGTTGACTCAGATATTTTGGTCATCTTGATAAGCCCTTAGAAACAGTGATCATGGGAGTGTTCATGGAACTTTCTTTATTGCCTTGCTTGTTCTTTGACTATTTGTGTTTATTGTCTTGCTTGTTTCTTGAGTATTAGCATCTATTGTGTTGCTAGTTCCTCAACCTAGAACTGACCTTAATACTTGCATGTAATTAAAATGGTATAAAAGCAAAAAGGAGGAGGGGGATGGGATGGGGGCTTCTAAGGAGGGGAAATAGGGAAAAGGAAAGACATCTAAAATGTAAATAAATAAAATATCCAATAAAAAATATTCCTTAGCAACTCAGTAAAAAAAAAGTTGGTTCTTAAACTGAAAAGCTACGATAAAGAAATACTTAGGAGCAGAGTTCCAGGACATGGGTCCAAAGAGACTAGGACTCATAAGCACAGATAAGATCAACAACAGGAAAGCAAGGAAAGCAGGACTCCAGCACACTAATGCATTTCCTCCTAGCAAAGGAATCCCCTAATACAGTGAAGACATACATGGGTTGGGATCAAATATTTGAAAACCACACATTTGCTAGAGACTAACATCTGAAACACTACCCTGATCTGATTATCATGTTATATATGTATTCTGGGTTATTATATTCTACCTTTTTGTCCTCTACTATCCTGTCTTGTTCCTCTTTGTCCATTTTAGACTTTTAGCTTCCTTTTACATTCCATCTTCTATTTCCATGCCATATATGTCTATGTGCATATATATATATATATATATATATATATATATATATATATATATATATAAAATATATGTCTAGATTATACATATGAGACCAAATACATACTATTTATGTAAGCATGACTTATTTTCCTTAATATGATGAACTATCAGTCCATCCATTTTCCTGGAAATAGGATAGTATCATTAATCTTAGAGCTAATAAAACTCCATATATATTTTTTTCTCCAGGCCTTTTAGCATGCAGGGATAATAAATCTTGTCAAAGACTGTACATGTAGCTATTGGGGCCATCTTGTGATTTCTGATCTGAAGTCTACCTATATATTCTAAGACACCCATTTCTTTGATTTTCCTTGATGAACCACCCTTGTATTCCTGAAATGAAACTAACAGTTCTTGGTGTATAATTTTCTGTGTTCTTTACTTTGGTATATTATTAAGAATTTTACATCTATGTTTGTAATGGTTGGTTTTGTCAAGTTGACACAAACCTAGACATACCCAGAAACAGGTAATCTCAAGAGAGAAACTGTCTTTGTCAGACTAGCCTACGAGCATCTCCATGGGGTGTGTGTGTGTGTGTGTGTGTGTGTGTTGTTGTTGTTGTTGTTGTTTTGTTTTGTTTTTGATTCGTGGTTGATATGGGAAGGCCTAGCCCACTGTGAGTGGTGCTACTTACACTGGGTAGGTGCTACTGAGTTATTTAAGAAAACAAGCTGACGAAAACATAGAAGCAAAAGAAGAGATCCCATGTGAACACAAGGCACCACACTAAATCCCTGAGACTAAATTTGCCCTGTCACTTACTTGAAAATAAATGTGTATATGTTAAAACAAAAGAAACAAAAATAAAACAAAAACACGGAAGCAAGCCATTCAGCACCATCTCTACCTGGTCTTGGCTTCAGGTCCTGCCTTGAATTCCTTCCCTGACTTTTCTTCACAATAACTATATGAGTAAGAGGAAAAAAATACTTTCCTCCCTAAGTTACTTTTGATCATGCTATTTATCACAAGAATAAAAACAAAATTAGAAGAATGTTCACTAGGAATATTGAACTTAAGGTTTATTTTGTTTTTTAATACCCTTATCCAGTTCTGGTGTCAGGATAACACTGGTTATCATGAGTCAGGTAATGAACCTTCCACTCTTATTTTCTTCTGCAGTTTGAGGAACACAGCTTAAAGTGAATGTAACAGGCCATGGGACTTTCTTTGTTGGGAAATGTTTTCTGAAATAGTATGGTAGTATTAATGAGAATGGCCCCCACAAGTTCATATATTTGAATGCTACTCACAGGTAGTGGAACTGTTTGAGAAGGATTAGAAGATGTGGCATTGTTGGAGGAAGTGTGTCACTGGGGTGGGCTTTGAGAGTTCAAAAATCCTACACCTAGCCCAGTGTTTATCTCTCCCTGCTTCCTCTCCCCCCCTCTGTCTCTGTATCTCTCTCTCTCTGTCTGTCTCTGTCTCTCTCTCTCTCTCTCTCTCTCTCTCTCTCTCTCTCTCTCTCTCTCTCTCTCACCTTGAGATCAGGATGTAGCTCTCAGCTACTTCCCCAACATCATGTCTGACTGTCTACTGCCATGCTCCCTACCATAATGGTAATGGACTAATTCTCTGAATCTATAAGCAAATCCCTGATTAAATATTTTCTTCTATAAGTTGGTGATGGTTTCTCATCACAGCAATAGTTAGATCTAATAATGTAGCTTAGGCTGGCCACTAACTCATGGCAATTCTTCTGTCCCAGCCTCCCAAGTATATGGCATCATGCCTTATTCTAGGAAACTACTAAAACGTCAATTTTATAATTTTATAATTTTCATTATAGATGTTTAAGTGTGTATGTATTTTTTATTTATTTAAGCAAATCTTCTACATTTATCCACTTCTAGATTTCTAGGCATTTGTCTTTATTTCATTTAAAAACTATTTATTATTTTCTGTGTATGTATCAGCATTTTGCTTGCAAAAATTTAAGTGTAAACTATGTGTCCTGATGTCACAGAAGATAGCATCAGATCCCCAGAAAGTTACAGATGATTGTGTCTATTGGGATGTGTTAGGTTGGGATGTATGGCTGTTGGAAATTGAACCTGGGTCCTCTGGAAGAGGAGCCAATGCTTTTAACCAGTGAGCCATCCCTCTAACTCCCAGGTTGTTTTTGAAATAGAAATTGCCATACTATTATCGAATTATTCCCCTGGATTTCAGCAGAATCTGTTGTAGTGTCTATTTTTCCATCTCTAATTTTATTAGTTTAGGTATTCTCTCTTTGTTTTGGTAACCTTGAATAAAAATGTGTCAAACTTTTTATTTTTCAAAGAGCTTTTTGATTAAGTCTATGTATTATCCTTTCAGTTTCCAGTTCATTAATTTATATAATATTATTATTGCTTATAGTCCAATGCCTTTGGGTTTGGTTACTTCTTAATGAGATGTTAGGATACATCATTAGGTTATTTTAAATTCTCTTGAGTTTTCTAGTCTCTGATTTTAGTTGGATTGCTTCAAGTTTCCATTTAGTTTGATGTTGGCTGCTGGTTTGCTATATATTGCTTTTACTATGTTTAAATATGGGCCTTGAATTCCTGTTCTTTCCAAGACTTTTAACAATAAGAGGTGTTAAATTTTGTCAAATGCTTTTCAGCATCTAATTGAGATGATCATGTGGTTTTTTTCCTTTGAGTTTGTTTATATAGTGGATTTTGTTGATGGATTTCCACATATTGAACCATCCCTGCATCCCTGGAATGAAGCCTACTTGATCATGGTGAATGATCATTTTGATAGCATTCTTGGATTTGGTTTGCAAGAATTTTATTGAGTATTTTTGCATCAATATTCATAAGGGAAATTGGTCTGAAGTTCTCTTTCTTTGTTGGGTCTTTGTGTGGTTTTGGTATCAGCATAACTGTGGCTTCATAAAATGAATTAGGTAGTGTTCCTTCTGTTCCTATTTTGTGGAATAGTTTGAAGAGTATTGGAATTAGGTCTCCTTTGAAGGTATGATAGAATTCTGCACTAAAACCATCTGGTCCTGGGCTTTTTTTGGTTGTTGTTGTTGTTGGGAGACTTTTAATGACTGTTGCTATTTCTTTAGGGGTTATGGGACTGTTTACATGGTTCAACTGCTCCTGATTTAATTTTGGTACCTGGTATCTGTCTAGAAAATTGTCCATTTCATCCAGATTTTCCTGTTTTTTTGAGTATAGGCTTTTGTAGTAGAATCTGATAATTTTTTTGAATTTTGTTGGTTTCTAATTGTTATTTCTCCCTTTTCATTTCTGATTTTGTTAATGTGGATACAGTCTCTGTGCCCTCTAGTTAGTCTGGCTAAGGGTTTATGTATCTTGTTGATTTTCTCAAGAACCAGCTCCTCATTTTGTAGAGACTGTATTCAGAAGCTAGGCACAGCCCCTGGTTGAGGGATGGGACCACCTACCCTTCTCAAAATTTTAACCGAGAATTGTTCCTGTCTAAAAGAAATACAGGGACAAAGAGTGAAGCAGAGGTTAAAGGAAAGACCATCCAGAGACTGACCCACCTGGAGATCTATCTCAAATGCAGACACCAAATCCAGACACTATTGCTGATGCCAAGAAGTGCTTGCTGACAGAAGCCTAATGTGGATGTCTCCTGAGAGGCTCTGCCGGAGCCTTACTGATACAGATGCAGATGCTCACAACCAACCATCAGACTGAGCAAGTGGACTAGTGGACTCCAATGGAGGAGTAAGGGGAAGGACTGAAAAGAGCTGAAGGGGTTTGCAACCCCATAGAAAGAACAACAATATCAAACAACCAGAACCCCAGAGCTCTCAGGGACTAAACCACCAACCAAAGAGTACACATGGACGGACCCATGGCTCCAGCTGCATATGCAGCAGAGGATGCCCTTGTCTGGCATCAAAGAGAGGGGAAGTGGTAGTGTGGGAAGGGGTTGGTGGGGAAGCACCCTCATGGAGGCAGGGGGTTGCATGAGGGGTTTTCAAAGAGGAAATCAGGAAGGGGCATAACATTTGAAATGTTAATAAACAAATAATCAATAAAAAATTTTTACATTTTTCTATTTTACATTTTATAGTTTCAATGTAACTATAAATTTTCCGTGTATACCTACTTTGTTGTATCCCAAAGGCTCTGATATACAATATAGTTTAATTTTCACTTGATTTGAGGAGTATCTTAATTTTCTCCCTTATTTCATCAATGAATCATGAATCACTCAGTAATGTGCTGTTATTATGCTCTAATAGAAGACACGACTTTGGTTCCCAGCACCCACATAGTTGCTCAAAATCATTTATAATTCCAGATTGAGGTGACCTAACACCCTCTTGTCCATGAGTACTCTATGCACACTATGCACACACATACATGCAGGATAAACATTCATATACATGATATAAATATTTGGATAAAATTTATTCTAAAATAATGTACTGAGTCTCCTATTTTTGATGGTTTTTATAGTTTTTCTTGCTACTAAATTCTAGTTTTCTTCCACTATTATATGATGAAACATAAGAAGTTATTTGATGTTTTGTACTTGCTAAAATTTAATTCTGGTCCAGACAGTGCTGTCTTTTAGTGAAGGCCCCCTAAGTTGCTGAGATGATACAAATTCTCTATTTGCTACATGAAATGAATTTATATTCTCTATATGCTATGAGATCAATGAATATTCTCTATATACCGTGGAATACTCTGCAATCATTATGTTCATCTAAACGTGTAACTTAAATAAAATTTTTGTTTCTAGTCTGAAAGGCTTACCTATATGTCAAATAAACTATTATTATAGCAACACTTATGTGACATTTTATATCTATTAGTGTTTGCTTAGGAAATGGTAAGTGCCAACATTTGGAGCATACATATTCAGAACTGTTGAATCTTCTAGCTTTTTTTCCTCTTTATTCATATGCACTGGACATCTCTCTTTCTCTTCTAACATGGTTTGAAGCCTAGCCAGGAGCAGAATAACTTGCACAGCTGTTTCAGCTACTGTTTGCCTGATAAAGTTACTTCCCTCTTCACTTTCAGTCTGTGAGATCCTTTACTAGTGAAGTGAGTTTCTTGAAGACAATAAATAATTGAATCTTCTTTTAAAATCTAGAATCTAGCCTGTATGTTTTAATTGATAAGTTGGTGTTATTTATGTCTATTCAAAAAGAACTGTTAATTCTTCTAATTCTGTTGCTTGCTTTCTGGTTTGGTTAATGTTCAGTTTTTCTTTCTTTCCTATAATTATTACTTGTAAAAATGAGATTATGTAACAGAATGTAAATTATAGGAGGAATGAATACATGTTGTTGTCACATTCTTACATTAAATATAAGAAATACCATTTGAAAAAAAAAGATGGTCATAACTTACAGACATGTATCATAGAAGAGCAGGAGGGTGTACAGAACACAGCTTTGGACATGCCAATAAGGGCATTTCCAGTGCAGTGTAGCTTAAGAGGAAAAGACCCACAGTGAATGTAGGCAGCACTCTTGCATGCGGCGGGCACACGGACTGAGTGAAGATGGGGGAAGAATGAGGGCTGAGCATCTGCATTCATTCTCTCTGCCCCTTGACTGAAGACTCAATGTGAGCAGCTTCCTAATGACTCCACTGCTGTGATCTCTTCACCACAATGCACTCTACCCTCCCAAACCATGAGCCAGAACAAACCCTTCCTTTTATAAGTTCTTTTTAGTTATAAAATGAGGAAAGTAACTTAACACATTCTGGAAATACTAAATGGGCAATAAGCTGAGTTTGGAAGAGCCTACCTGTAATCCCATCATTTCAGAAGTTGAGGCAAAGAGATCATTACGAGTTCAGTGCTGCCTTGCTTCAAAAAGAAAGTCAGATACTGCTGGTAAGATGATTAAGTGGAACAAGATTTTAAGAAAGACGCACGAGAAGTAGCAACCAAATACAGTGCAGAGCTCTGTGTGCATCAAGAGGAGAGTTCCTGTCACACGTAACTTACTGTCAGTCTTTAAAAAATATCAGCATAAGAAACATCAGGATAAGTGTATTTTATTTACTCTACATATCTATTTTTAATAATTAAGGGTGGTAAAAACAAAACAAAGAACAACAACAAAACCCAAAGAAACCTCTGTATAGGTAGTATTGGCATTGTCACTAAATGTAAATATTGGTAATTTCCAACTTGATTGCACTTTTAGCCCAACAGCTATTCTAGTTGCTTTTCTGTTGCTGTCATAAACACCACAACCAAAAGCAACTTGGGATGGAAAGGGTTTATTTCAGCTTATACTTCCATGTCTATGCATTATTGAAGGGACTCAGAGAGGGATTAAAGCAAGGCAGGACCTTAAAGTAGAGACCATGGAGGAATTCTGCTTACTGGCTTCTTCAATGCTAACTTTCTTGTACAGCCTAGACCTACCTGTCTAGGGATGGTGCTGCTAACAGTGGGCTGGTCACTCTCACATTAAGAATCAATCAAAATAATTCTTCAAAGACATGGCTATAGAGCAGTATGACTGAGACAACTCTTCAGTTGAGGTTCCCTCTTCAAAGTGATTCTGTATTGAGTCAAGTTGACAATAAATGCTAACCAGAACAGCTTAAAATGTCCTTAAAAAGTACATTTTAAGGATTGAGGGTATGAGTAAGTACAGAGAGCTTACTTCAAATGTAATGAGTTCTAGTTTCCATCCCCTGAACTTTAAAACAAAACAGAACATGTTTTTAAATTTTAAGGCATATTTTATTTTTAAGAGAATTATTAGATGAACTCCATGATATATAATTTAAAAGAATAATCATAAACTTCAAAGAATTCAAGGAGTTTAAAGAAGGCAAAAATATCCCAATGTGTTTAAATAGAACATAGTCAAAGAGAATCAATGCTTGAGTAATGCTTAACAAAACACAAACATAAGGTTGAATAAAATAATAAGGAAAATCCAGGATTTGACAACCAAATTCAATATAGAAGTAGAAATATTTAAGATAGTTCAAGCAAAAGAAAGATAGAATTAAAAGATAAGGCTGCATGGAATGTTGAAAACAATCCAGGATTTGACAACCAAATTCAATAAAGAAGTAGAAATATTTAAGGTAGCTCAAGTGAAAGACAGACAGAATTAAAAACTAAATAACTCAACAAGAATACTGAAGGGAAAGCCATATAAGAAAAATGGATCAAGAAGAAGATAGACTATGAGGACTTAAAGGTAAAGCAGAAAATTTAGACCACAAAATCAATGAATACAAAAAATTTAAAAGTACAGGAAATAAATATGCAGAAATTGTGGGATAATATGAGAAGATCAAACATTCAAATTTTATGCAGAGATGAGAAGAGAGAGGATCCCAAGTCAATTACACAGACTAGATCTTCAACAAGTTCAAAGAAGAAAACTTCTCTGAAGTAAGAAAAGACATATCCATTCAGATACAAAAAGCATAGAAAGCACCAAATAGACAAGAACGGAAAAGAAATATCCCCATGGCCTCTTAGTTAAAACACTAATAATACAAAACAAGGAGTACTGAACACTGTAAGAGATAAAACACAAGTCACATAAAAGAAAGCTCACTGAAATAATAGCTGATTTCTCAAATTGAAACAGTGAAGCCAAAATAGCATGGAGTAGTGCACTCAAATTCATAATAGACCATGGATATTAACCTAGAATACTCTACCCAGCAAAGCTACATGCTGCAGTTGAGGAAGGAAAACCTCTCCATTATACAAACAGGCTAAAAGAATTCATATCCAGGAGAATAACCATAAAAAGAATACTGGGGCTAGAGAGATGGCTCAGAGGTTAAGAGCACTGGCTGCTCTTCTAAAGGTCCTGAGTTCAATTCCCAGAAACCACATAGTGGCTGTAATGGGATCCGATACCCTCTTCTGGTGTGTCTGAAGATGGCTACAGTATACTCATACACATAAAGTAAATAAATAAATTTTTAAAAAAATACTGGAAGCAATACTTTAGACTGATGAGAGGATAAGCATAGCCAGGAGGCTGTAGAAAAAAACAAACAAACAAATGAAGCTGTATTTATGGAAACACAAAGTAGATCTAAAAACTAAAGGATGGCTGGGCAGTGGTGGTGCACACCTTTAATCCCAGCACTTGGGAGGCAGAGGCAGGCGAATTTCTAAGTTCGAGGTCAGCCTGGTCTACAGAGTGAGTCCCAGGACAGCCAAGGGCTACACAGAGAAAACCTATCTCGAAAAACAAAAAACAAACAAACAGACAAACAACAACAACAAAAAAACACCTAAAGGATGAAAAAACCCATAAGTCAGCAACATACATTTTTAAATAACAACTTTAAGGATCAATAGCTTTTATTTCTAATCAAAAGAAACAAGTTAGATGAATGCATTAAGAAAAATCTATCTTTTTACTGTCTATAAAAATCTCATTTCAGCTTCAAAGACATTCAATACTTTAAAATGAACGGATGAGAAAATGTACTTCAACCAAATAGGACTGGGAATCAAGAAGGTATCATTACTCTAAAAGTTAAGACTAGAGATTTCAAACTAAACTAAATAGAAGAGATGAAGGACACTTCATTATAATCAAGTGAACAATTAAACAATAAAACACTACTATCCTACGCATAGGAAGTAAATCCTATTTTACTCAATTTCTTAGAAAGAGGAATTAAAGACATGGATTTAACATCAAGCAATTAGCATTATGTGATTTGAATACCCTACTTTCTTCAACTGTCAGGTTACCTTAAAAATCAGAGAAAAATAATAATTAAATGGCACACACCAAACGGACCTAACATTACTACAGAATACTCCAAACAAACATGAAAGCTGATCATTGAAGCTTCTATACAGCAGGCCATATGCCAGGAATGGAGACAGATCTGAAAAATTCATATCTGACCATAATGAAACAAAACAGCAAACAAATCTCTAGTAAATACACAAACTAATGGTGATTAAACAACTCAGTCCTGAATGGGCCAAAGTCGAAAGTAAGAAAGAAACAACAACAACAAAAAATCCTAGAATGAAATAAAAATGAAAACACAATATAGCACAACTTCAACGAAATATTAAATGCAGACCTAAGAGGAAAAAAAAGAATTTAAAGCATTAAGTACCTACATTTGAAAAAAATCAGAAAGAACACAAATGACTTAAAGTTATAGCTCAAAAATTTGGAAAGCCAAGAACAAAGTTTAAACTAAGTAGAGGGCAATAAATTGTAAAAATCAGAGCAGAAGTAAATGAAATAGAAAACAATATAAAGAATCACCAATCTAAGAGAAGGTTCTCTGAAAAGAAAAACAGTAACAGCAGACCCTCGGCCTAGCTAACCAAAAGAAAGATGACCCAAAATAACAGTTAAGAATCATTACAAAAGCCACCAAAAAAATTCAGAAGATTATAAGCAAATGGTTAAAAGCCTGCATTCCATTCCACTGGAATGGATAAATTTCTAGATTCATCCAAACTACCAAAACTAAGCCAAGAAGAGATCAACAACATAAGAAGGGCCATAAAAACCGGGAGACTGAAGTAACAACAACAATAATAAAACCTTCCAACTTAAAAATGCACAGGCCCAGATTCTTACCAGATTCTTAAAGAACATCTATAGTAAATTCTTCTTAAATTATTCAAAAACAGAAAGTAACTGGGACCCACTAGGACCCAGGAAGTCACTCCTGGCCCAGAGCACTGGTTTCTTCAGGTCTGGGTCTAAGCACTGAGCAGATCCCCAGTGGCAGCTCTGCCCCCAATCTCACAGAACCCAGAGGAAGCAGGGCTCCCAGGTGCTCTAACCCAGGCAATATCTTAGGTAAGCAGACAGCAACAGCTGCCCCAAACAGGGAGTAACTGAGACCCACAAGGACCCAGGAAGTCACTCCTGGCCCGGAGTACTGGTACTTTCCTGTCTGTGCCTGAGCACTGAGCAGATCTTGGGCCCTAGCTCTAATCTCAGTACTAACACCCACCCCACACAGTTCTGATTCAACCAAGATAATAGGAAAGACAGGTTCCAGTCAGAGACAGGGCAGGCAGCACTAAGGAGATCCAGATGGCAAAAGGCAAGCTCAAGAACATAAGCATCAGCAAAGCAGAGTACTTGGCATCATTAGAACCTAGTTCTCCCACACAAGAAAGTCCTGAATTCCCCATATCACTAGGAAAGCAAGATTCAGATTTAAAATCACTTCTAATGATGATCGTAGAGGACTTTAAGAAGGACATAAATAACACTCTCAAAGAATTTGAGAACACAGGTAAACAGGTAGAAGCCCTTAAAGTGGAAACACAAAAATCCCTTAAAGAATTACAAGAGAACACAACCAAACAGGTGAAGGAATTGAAAAAAACCATCCAGGACATAAAAATGGAAGTAGAAACAATCAAGAAATCACAAAGGGAGACTACTCTGGAGATAGAAAATCTAGGAAAGAAATCAGGAGTCATAAATGCAAGCATCACCAACAGAATACAGGAGATAGAAGAGAGAATCTCAGGTGCAGAAGATACTATAAAAAATATTGACACAACTGTCAAAGAAAACGCAAAATGCAAAAAGTTTTTAACACACAAAAAAGAAATACCTCCTGTCACATAATAATCAAAACACCAAGTGCACAAAACAAAGGAAGAATATTAAGTAAAGGAAAAAGGCCAAGTAACATATAAAGGCAGACCTATCAGAATTACACCAGACTTCTCACCAGATACTATAAAAGCTAGAAGATGCTGGACAGATGTCATACAGACCCTAAGAGAACACAAATGCTAGCCCAGGTAACTATACCCAGCAAAACTCTCAATTACCATAGATGAAGAAACCAAGATATTCCATGACAAAACCAAATTTACACAGTATCTTTCCACAAACCCAGTATTACAAAGGATAATAGCAGGAAAGCTCCAATACAAGGAGGGAAATTATACCCTAGAAAGAGCAAAAAAGTAATCCTCTTCCAGCAAATCCAAAAGAAGATAGGCACAGAAAGATAATTTCACCTCTAATAACAAAAATAACAGGAAGCAATAATCACTGTTCCTTAATATCTCTTAACATCAATGGACTCAATTCCCCAAGTAAAAGACATAGGCTAATGGACTGGATATGTAAACAGGACCCAGCATTTTGCTGCATACAGGAAACCCACCTCAGTGACAAAGACAGACTTTACCTTAAAGTAAAAGGCTAGAAAACAATTTTTCAAGCAAATGGTCCTAAGAAACAAGCTGGAGTAGACATTCTAAAATCTCCAGCCCGAGAACACAAAGAAAGGCTACTCATGGCTCCACCTGTATAGGTAGTTGAGGTGGTTTTGCCAGGCATCAGTGGAAGTGGAGGGCCTTGGTGCCTAAAAATTTGGATTCCCTAGTGTTGGGAATTTTCGAGAGCAGGGAGGTAG
This sequence comes from Arvicanthis niloticus, assembly GCF_011762505.2. NCBI lineage: Eukaryota > Metazoa > Chordata > Mammalia > Rodentia > Muridae > Arvicanthis > Arvicanthis niloticus. The sequence goes on from NC_047664.1 coordinate 21,049,638, forward strand.
GAATGAGAGGATGGTGGGAGCACACCCTCATAGTAATTGGAGGACGGGGATGGGGTAAGGGGTTAAGCATCAGTGGAAGTGGAAGGCCTTGGTGCCTGAAGTTTGGATTCCCTAGTGTTGGGGAATTTGAGAGCAGGGAGGTGAAAATGGGAGGATGGTGGGAGCACAACCTCATAGAAACTTCCATAATTATATGGATTAGACATGAAAGAGGCAGGCTACCAGAAGACTAGATTCCAGAATTCAAATTCAAAATTTTGAATTCCAGAATTCAAAAAATTAACTTGATACTAAAATTTGTTTTGAGAATTGTATATTGCAGAATACATAGCCTTGGTGTATCTACTCATCAAGCAAGCTGAGCAGACCTGCTCAAACCTCTGATGTCCTGTAATTCCAGCTGAATGTAGTGAAGACACAGCATCAGAGGCTTATCAATTTACTCTTCCACAAATATTACCAGTATGTTAAAGCAGTGGTTCTCAATCTTCCTAATGCTATGATTCTTTAATACAGTTCCTAATGTTGTGATCTTCAACCATAAAATGATTGCTACTTCATCACTGTAATTTTGCTACAGTTATGAGTCACAATGCAACATTTATCTGTGTTTTCCAATGGTCTTAGGTGACCCTTGTGAAACAGATGAAGAGCAACTATGATAAAGGATATAGCAAATATATTACTTCTAATAACATTCTGCTATACCCATAGATCAGTGTTTTTAATTAGAGACCATCAGAGATGCTTCCTCCTGTGGTAGATGGGAACAAATACAGAGATTCACAACTGTATAATGTGCAGAGAGTGAATGCTCAGTACTAAAGAGATGTCTTCATTAGATGCCCATCACAGCTCAGGGAATTCTGTAGAAGAATAGAAGGAAAGATTATAAGAGTCAGTGAGGATGGAAAACCCCGAGGAAATCAGGCCTTCCAGACATACTAGGTTTGAAACACATATGAACTAATCAAGACTGTAGGAGTATGCACAGGCCTACACATGCCTAACCAAGATGGGGTCCCAGTGCTGACAGAAGTGCTGACAGAAGGCCACATCTGCAACCAAGAAGCTATCTCCAGTAAACAACCACTTGCAAAGGAAAAAAAATTTCTATCCAACTGAGGAGATATAAATTATACTTGAAGGCAGGTCCCATGCCCAGCAGCTGGTGGACTACACAAAACCAAATCAATGGTGTTTGGGGAAGTGCTTTGTCCCCTAATATCTGGGCATTTTTCTACCTTACAGGTTTTTTGCTTATGTATCATCTTCCCAATTTTGTGTTTTTATGAGATTTCTGTGTAAGTGAATGTTTTTATGTGCATCCATATGTGTCTCTTGAGCTTATTCTCTGTCTCTCCCCCCCCCCCCACCCCATTAGTTTATTTTATTCTGGTTTGATTGCTTGTTTTAGCTGCCTTTTTGTTTTCTAATGAGGATGGGGGTGGAGAGAGGGAGAGAGGGACAGAGGGAGGGAGGTATGAATGGGGATGCAATAGGGAAGATATGGGAGATATTGGGGGAAAGAAAAACTGTAATTAGAATATAACTCTTCTTTTGTGTATGAATAAAACTCTTTTCAATAAAAAAAATGAGCAGAGAGTTCTCAAAAAGGAAACAAACTGGCTAAGAAATATCACATAAATGTTCATCGTCCTTAGCAATTAAGGAAATGTGAAGCAAAATACATTTGAAAGTTCATCTTACCCCAGTAAGAATGACTAAGATCAAGAGAAAAAGTATCAAAAAATGCTGGAGGGGGTTTGGAAAAAGGAAAGCCCCAGTCACTGTTGGTGGAAGTGCCTACTGATTAGCATAGCTACCATGAAAGTCAGAATGGAGAACTCTCAAATTGCTAAACGTAAACTCCTTGGCATCTACGCAAACGACTCAACACCCTACTCCACTACCCTGCTAGCTACACAGCTAGGAAATGAAAACCAACTGTGCAAGTGTCCTTCAACTGACAGAAGACCATGAAAATGTGGTACATACACACCATTAAATTGGATTCATCTGTAAAGAATGAAATCATAAAATGTGCACATAAGTGAATGGAACAAGAAAATATTGACTGAAGTAAGCCAGAAAGAGAAACACTGTGTGTTTTCTCTCATCTATGATTCTTAACTCCAAATCTTCAGATGTGAGTATATAACCTTTAGTATTAGAAGAAACAAGGGGCCAGGGATGGTGATTCCCCCTGAAGTTCTTTTATTATTGAGAATAGTTCTCACTATCCTGGGTTTTTTGTTATTCCAAATAAATTTGCAGATTGCTCTTTGTATCTCTATGAAGAATTAAGTTGGAATTTTGATGGGGATTGCATTGAATCTGTAGATTGCTTTCGGCAAGATGGCCATTTTTACTATATTAATCCTGCCAATCCATGAACATAGGAGAGCTTTTCATATTCTTAGATCTTCTTCCATTTCTTTCTTCAGAGAGTTGAAGTTCTTGTCATATAGATCTTTCACTTACTTGCTTGGTTAGATTCACACCAAGGTATTTTATACTATGTGTAACTATTGTGAAGGGTGTCATTTCCCTAATTTTTTCTCAGCCTGTTTATCTTTTGAGTATAGGAAGGCTACTGATTTGTTTGAGTTGATATTATAACCAGCCACTTTGCTGAAGTTGTTTATCAGATTTAGGAATTCTCTGGTGGAGGTTTTGGGGTCACTTAAGTACTCTCATATCATCTGCAAATAGTGAGATTTTGACTTCTTCCTTTCCTATTTCTATCCCTTTAACTTCTCTTTGTTGTCTAATTGCTCTGGCTAGGACTTCCAGTACTATATTAAATAGGTAGGGAGAGAGTGGGCAGCCTTGTCTAGTCGATGATTTTAGTGGGATTGCTTCCAGTTTCTCTCCATTTAGCTTGATGTTAGCTACTGGCTTGCTGTATATTGCTTTTACTATGTTTAGGTATGGGCCATGAATTCCTGATCTTTCCAAGACTTTTACCATAAAAGGATGTTGAATTCTGTCAAATGTTTTCTCAGCATCTAGTGAGATGATCATGTGGGTTTTTTTCCTTTGAGTTTGTTTATATATTTCATTGATGGATTTCCAAATACTGAACCATCCCTGCATTCCTGGGATAAAGCCTACTTGATCATGATGAATGACTGTTTTGATGTGTTCTTGAATTTGGTTTGCAAAAATTTTATTGTATTTTTGCATCAATATTCATAAGGGAGATTGGTCTGAAGTTTTCTTTCTTTATTGTGTCTTTGTGTGGTTTAGGTATGAGCATAATTCTGGCTTCATAGAATGAACTGGATAGTGTTCCTTCTGTTTCTATTTTGTGGAATAGTTTGAAGAGAATTGGTATTAGGTCTTCCTGGAAGGTCTGATAGAATTCTGCATTAAAACCATCTGGTCCTGGGCTTTTTTTGGTGGGGAGACTTTTAATAACTGTTGCTATTTCTTTAGGGGTTATGGGACTGTTTAGATGGTTTATCTGCTCCTGATTTGACTTTGGTACCTGGTATCTGTTCAGAAAGTTGTCCATTTTATCCAGATTTTCCTGTTTTGTTGAGTATAGGCTATTATAGTAGGATCTGATTTTTTTTTAAATTTCCACAGTTTCTGTGTCTTTATGTCTCCATTTTCAGCTCTGATTTTATTAATTTGGATACTGTCTTTGTGCCCTCTGGTTAGTATTCCTAAGGGTTTATCTATCTTGTTGATTTTCTCAGAGAACCAGCTCCTGGTTTTGTTGATACTTTGTATAGTTCTTTTTGTTTCTACTTGGTTGATTTCAGGCCTGAGTTTGATTATTTCCTGCCTTCTACTCCTCTTGGGTGTATTTGCTTCTTTTTGTTCTAGAGCTTTTAGGTATTGGTACAGAGACAGGCATGAAGACCAATGGAATAAAATTGAAGATCCAGAAATGAACCCACACATCTATGGTCATGTGATCTTTGACAAAGGAGCTAAAACCATCCAGTGGAAAAAGGACAGCATTTTCAACAAATGCTGCTGGATCAACTGGAGGTCAGCATGTAGAAGAATGCAAATCAATCCATTCTTATCCCCTTGTACAAAGCTCAAGTCCAAGTAGATAAAGGACCTTCACATAAAACCAGATACACTGAAACTAATAGACGAGAAGGTGGCGAAGACCCTCGAATACTTAGGCACAGGGGAAAAGGTCCTGAACAGAACATCAATGGCTTATGCTCAAGAATTGACATATGGAAACTCATAAAATTGCAAAGCTTCTGTAAGGCAAAGGACTCTGTCAATAGGACAAATGGGCAACCAACAAAATGTGAAATGATCTTTACCAATCCTGCATCCGATAGAGGGCTAATATCCAATATATACAAAGAACTCAAGAAATTATACTCCAGACAACAAAATAACCCTATTAAAAATGGGATACAGAGCTAAACAAAGAACTCTCAACTGAAAAAATTCGAATGGCCGAGAAGCACCTAAAGAAATGCTCAACATCTTTAGTCATCAGGGAAATGCAAATCAAAACAACCCTGAGATTCCACCTCATCAGTCAGAATGGCTAAGATAAAACACTCAGGTGATAGCAGATGCTGGCAAGGATGTGGAGAAAGAGGAACACTCTCCTCCATTGTTGGTGGGATTGCAAGCTGGTACAACCACTCTGGAAATCAGTCTGGTGGTTCCTCAGAAAATTCGACATAGCATTACCTGATGACTCGGCTATACCACTCCTGGGCATATACTCAAAAGATGCTCCAACATATAACAAGGACACATGTTCCATTATGTTCATAGCAGCCTTATTTATAATAGCCAGAGGCTGGAAAGAACCCAGATTCCTTCAACAGAGGAATGGATATAAAAAATGTGGTACATTTACACAAAGGAGTACTACTCAGCTATTGAAAATAATGAATTCATGAAATTCTTAGGCAAATGGATGGAACTAGAAAATATCATCCTGAGTGAAGTAACCAAATCACAAAACACACATGGTATGCACTCACTGATAAGTGGATATCAGCTCAAAAGCTCACAATACCCAAGATACAACTCACAGACTACATGAATCTCATGAAGAAGGAAGACCAAAGTGTGGGTAATTCAGTCCTTCTCAGGAGTAACAAAATACTCATGGGAGCAAATATGGAGACCAAGTGTGGGACAGAAACTAAAGGAGGAATTCATCTGGAAACTGTTCCACCTCTGGGTATCCATCCCATCTGCAGTCACCAAAGGTAGACACTGATGTGGATGTCAGGAAGTGCATGCTGACAGAAGCCTAATATAGCTGTCTCCTTAGAGGTCTGCTAGACCCGGACATATACAAAGGCAGATGCTCACAGCTAATTATTGAACTGATCATGGGGTTCCCCAATGGACGAGTTAGAGAGAAGACTGAAGGAGCTGAAAGGGTTTGTGGCCCCATGGGTAGAGCAACAATACCAACCAACCAGAGCTCGCATGGTCTAAACCAGCAGCCTGGGAGCACATAGGGAGGGACCCATGGCTCCAGCTGTATATGTAGGGGAGAATGGCCTTGTAGGGCATAGGTGGAAGAGGAGGTCCTTGGTCCCATGAAGGCTGAATGCTCCAGTGTGGGGGAATTCGAGGGCAGGGAGGTTGGAGTGGATGGGTGTATGGGGGCACATCCTCATAGAAGCAGGAGGAGGGGAGATGGGATAGGGGGTTCCTGGGTGGGGGGAAAGGGGGAAAGGGGATTAAAAAAATAAAAATAGTCTATTTTCAACCTATACAAAATGAATGAATGAATGAATTAATTAATTAATAAAAAAGAAGAAGAAACAAGAAATGAAAATTGACCATTAAGAGGGATTTGGGAGAATGTTAGAGGAATAGCAGGATACAAGTGATAGGACAGGGGAAATGGGAAAAACAGGCATAGAGTGAAGTGGAAAGTTCTGGTTTCTTTGGAGAGACAGTTGTGTCCTGTGATGTTTTTCTGGAAACTGTCTTATGAGAGTACTTTTTGCTGAAGCAGACACATGGGAGGATGTTTTACTGAGAACAGACATGTGGTGTTTTGCTGGAGCGGATGCTTGTGAGAACACGTGTTTGAAAAGGGCAAAAATGTAATGACAGTAGATGAAGCTGTATTGGTACACCTTGCCACTTTTTGCTGGTCATTGTTGTAACTTCATAGAGAGAGATACACAAAAGAACTTCTGGTAGTATTCCAATTCCCACAGACTCAGGTCAATGTGCAGAGCCTCACGGTTTCTTCTGGATAGAACTGTAGTTGCTGACTTGTGAATTATGTTTACAAGTGGACTGAGCTTTTGTGACTGATTCACGTGAACTGTACTGCTGATATCCTGACAATGCAGATTGGATTTGCTCCAAAGAACTATTTCTAAACAGGTCCATCCTCCTATGTTCTGTTAACCTTTCCTTTCCACTATCTCTGGTGGCTGGTGGCTTAGAAGAGAGGTTAAAGCACGTAAGTACACTTATTAAAGCAGGTTTGGGAAATATCAACCTGAAAGAGGGAAGCAGGGGGAAGGAAGTCAGTAAAGAAGCAGAGTGAAAGAAGAAAAGACTCCAAGAATGTCTGAAAAAGCCATAGAGAATCATATTATTTTTTGCTTACCTAAAATTATATTTTACACATAGAAGTATATGTATATACATATGATTTTTAATGAAGTTATGCCACTTGGGATAATAACACTTTCCCCATGAGACATATACTAATAAATATTCCAATACCAGGTATGAAAACACCCATTTTGAGTTGTTGTTCAGATTCTCCAAACAATATGAGCTAGTGCCATTGGCCTTGCTGTTGCCTCCTACAGTTCGAAAGTAAGTCTCTATTCCTGAAGATATCTGTACATAGCCAACCTGTTCTACATAGCAAGTTCTAGGCCAGCCAGTGTTACAGAGTGAAACACATACTCCCCCTCCCTCCCTCTTTCTTTCTTTCTCTCTCTCTCCTTCACACACACACACACACACACACACACACACACACACACACACACACACAGAGTATTATGTCTATTTGTTGAATTACTTCTATTATCAGCTATTCTATATTGAAGTATCTCAGTTTTGTCTGCCACAACTAACAGACTACCCAAGTTGGGTAGCTGAAAACAAAGCAACCCAGAACATTATTTCACAGTTTCTGAAGGTCAGTAATCCTTGGCTTGGTGACTGTGACTCAGAATCTAAAGAGCTATACTCAAGGTGTTTTCAACTATTAAAGTCAATTGAAAGCTGGAAATTAAGAATCTGTTGGTATGATTTGGGGAGATAGCTCAGCAGTTAGGAACATTTGAGGCTCTTGCAAAAGATCTGGGTTCAGTTCTCAGCACCTGCATAGTGGCTCACAACCATCAATAACTCCAACCATCCATAACTCTTTAAGACTCCATGGGCTGCAGGCACATACATAGCGTACATGCATATACACAGGCAAAACACTCATATATAAATAAACCTTTAAAAACAAACAAACAAAAAAGAACCTGAATGTAGATTGTGGATGGTTGTGATTTTTCTATCAGCACCTATCTCTCTGATATCTCATTTTATAAAGACAGCATACTGAATGATACCAACAGGCCCTAGAACTTAATTACCAACCTTAGGGGCTATGTCTCCAAATATACTCATATTTGTGATTAGAAGTCACATGTGAATTTTGTGGAAGAAAAAGACAAAATTTAGTCCCCAATACTGTTAAGTTCTAGTTTTCTGCCGAATATCCTTACATTCTTAATACTCTTAACCCTAGTTCCCTAAGTAGAACTGGGTCTGATCTAGTTTCTCCTCTTGTAATTTTTTCTCTACTTACTTACCTTTCTGTTAGTATTGAAGCACCCCAAGGATCCATGCTTGCTTTTCAATGAATTTTCAGTTCATAGTGTCCTCTCCCAAGGGCATGAAGCTCTGATGTTCCTTCAACGTTGGCAGCCGTTTTCTCCTCTTAACACTTGCTACCAGCTTTCTTAATCCCACTTTGTACACTGTATGGTTCTCAGTGGATTCTCACAGCTTCTGGTCCACCAAGTATTCTTATATTGATTCCAGTTATAAAATTTAACACACACACATATCTCTAATTTCCAGAGATTTGGCACAGAAGGAGATTTACTCTGTTTACCCAATTGACTATCTTACAGAAAGTGCAATTCATGTATTAGTTAACTGGTCTGAGTCAAGACTTCTGACTAGAACTAAAAGTTTAAGCTCAGTTTGAGTCACTAGAGTCCAGAAAGGCACATACATTCATAACATTGAAAATTGTAATTATAATGGATTAAACAAAGGCCAAGTCTTATTTCAGAAGTTAGCAGGTATAAACCTCCTCTGTGTGTAAAGAGTGCCAAAGAAGCAATTCTATGTCAACTTGATCACCAAGCAAGTGCCTAGGAATAGCAGATGTAAGCCGTCCTACAAAACCATGCCAATGGAAGACAAACTACCCAACAGTATTATGCCAAGGGAAGGCACAGATGGCTGGAGAGCAGCAGTTGTAGGTCTTTTTATAGCATTATCAGATGGTACATTTGACATTCCAACTGGCCTTGTGCCAGTGGCCAAGGTAGTTAGAGATGCCAACATGAGGATGCTCAGAAGGCACACTCATCATCATGCCATCTAAGACAGGGCCAGAGAAGCAAACCTGGGTGGCTTTTATGCCACAATGAGCATAGCAAAATGATTATTTCTTATGTCATTATAATAATTGCTTTGGAAGGGCTACCTGAATTTTCAAACTCAGAATAACGTTCCAAAGACAGGAAGCTAGAAGCAATATTTTGTGACCAAAGCAATAAACTTTCAAGCCACACAGATTCCACCCAGAGAAAATATGGGCAGTGAAGAATCTAGAGTTGCTGCAGTAAACAAAGACGTATATTTCAAAACAATGTCTAGCTTCCACAAAGTTTCAAGTACAGCTTACAGGTTGCTTTTATATTTCCTACAAAACCAAAACATCAAAATAATGAAACTAGCACTGATGACTTGCACCCACACAACAGTGAAGTTTCATTCTTGGCTGTTACTTAAACACAACAGAAAAACTTTGGATGCATTTAGTGATGACTTTTAGTCTCCTTTGGTCTCCTTCAGGTGACCATCATGCTTTTTAAGAGTAAAGGCTTCTTATAAGAATGACTCTAAGTTTGGGATTCAGTTTAACCTTTTGATAGGCAAGTCACGGGACACTGTGCCCTTGTTTAATACACCTGGTGACAAACTTTTTTATTTGTTCCATTTTTGTTTTATTGTTATAATTATTATATTATTACTTTGGCATTTGTAGTCCAGAATGGTCTCAAACGTGTTTCTCTTATCTCTACCTCCCAAGGCCTGGGATAAAAGGAGTGCACCACCAGCACACCGAGCTATTTGCTCTGTTACTGATGAGTTATGACTGCTTGATTTACATAATGTTTACCAATTTTCTCCATAGAAGTTACTTGTATTCCCTTTGTAAGTAACACACACCTATTATACTTTTAAGAACCTTTAAATAACTTGTTTCTGCTGAACCTCTCACCAGTTATAGAATCCATTAGTAACTTTTGCCTTATATAGTTATAACCTTGTTTGCCAAACTGTGACTTTCTAATTGAAGTGTTACATTTACATTTTCAATTAGATTTATTTTCTTACTTACACATGTACTTGTATGGATTAATGGTCACTCCACACATTCTAATATATTGTGGTTCTCATAAAATTCATTTGAGATATTTTTTTCTAATTTCTTTTTTGATTTCTTCTGAAATTCAGGAGATGTTTTAACAACTGTGATTTAATTTACAAATACCCATGAACTTCAGAGGTACAGCAGGTTACTGATTTATAACTCAATTTCTTTGGTTTCATGTATTGTTTTAAAAAAATGTTACACACCTTATCATATGGCCCTATATATAGTTACTTTGATAAATAAGTGACATACAGTTGAAAATAATGTGAATTCTGCAGATGTAAAAAAAAGTTGAATTGTGTGGCTTCCTAAACATAAAGAATAGTTTCATATATTTTAAATATTCATATATTTTTGCCTACCTTCTCTATGAATTATTAGATCTACCTTTTTTCAGTTTCTCAATTTTTATTTCAAATATTTGAAGCTCAGTTATCTTGTACATAACTGTCATATCTTTTTTGATAAACCTTTACCATTATAAATATTTATTGAGCAAGTGTTTTTGCAATTTTTTTGAAATAATAGAGTTATAAATTCCAACTTTATAAATTTTTCCAAATGATTGATATTCTAAATTTGTATTTTTGTTTCTAATGAAAACACCCAACTGGACATCTTGTTAGTTTTTTCTTTTCAAACCCATGGCTGCTGTGAAAGCCTTATTGCAGGACCTAACACCTGTGTTCACAATGACTTTGCAGTCACCTTTATTTATGAACATTTTTGTACGTCTTTACTTTACATTTATTTACATCACAATAATAAAGCATATCCCGGATATAAGTAAAGAATTACATATCAAACATAACTACAACTTGCCTTGGGCCAGTCTGATAACCTATGATCTTTAAAAAGAGTTAATGTTTACTTTTAAATGGGAAGGTATAAACATTTTTTTAAAATTCAAGGTTTTTTTTAATTTATTTTTATTGGATATTATATTTACATTTCAGGTTTTATCCCCTAACCTCCCTTTCCCTCACCACCTAGGAGCCTCCTATCCCATCCCCCCTCCTCATGCTTCTATGAGGATGTGCCCCCACCTATACCCCACTCCCACCTCCCCACCCTCAAATTCCCCCCCACTCGGTGTTCATTCTTCATGGGACCAAGAATCTCCTTGAATCTCCAAGAATTGCCTCTTTTCATCTACAGACGAAATATTGTGCAGAAAAAAGACACACTTGCGGAATAGTCGACTGATTATATCTGCCAAGACAGAGTAATCAGCCCTTAGTAATTCTGCATCACTAAGGTCTGTCCGATGATTCTGGGCCAGAAGGATGAAGATTTGATGCTCCAATGTTCTGTAGTATAGGGACTGTCCAGGTGTTCAGCGGTCTCTATAAATTGGCTAAGTTTTAGAAGCTATGCTTAGTGCTTCCCATTTCAGTTAACTCAGTCATTCTGGATTTCTGATGGGGTTGAAAACCTATAGTCTCATAGCCAATCCTGGCTATTTACTTTGAGAGAAAAGATCTGAGTGGATGGTTTTCAGCTGACATTCATTCTGAAGAAAGGACATAAGCCAGATTCAGAACTAAGTCTTTTAGTTGAGAGAGATGGCACAGGTTCTATTTAGTTAACAAAAATGATGGACTGGGTATTAGGCCTATCTTGTACTTTAACAATTACAACATGGCAATATAGTTTGTGTTCAATTTATATCTGAGAGAAAAGAGTCTTTTAATTGGACGGAAAGGGGGAAGTGTTGTGGATAGCCCCAGCCTTTTGTTTTCATGGTATTTCCACTCCTGGGAGGGGGGCTGCAGAGGAGGAGTGAATCTTGTAAACCTTCTGTCCAACTGAATTTGTAAATTCACTGGCTAGAGCCAGTGATTGGGCAGTAGAAGGGGAGGTGGAGAAAAATGCTTAGGGGAGGAGTCAGAAGAGGAGGAGTCAGAAGAGGAAGTTGCCTGGAGTTAGGCTACATAGGCGACAGAGAGCTGGGGGGAGCCGGAGGAGCCATTGGAGCCGTTGGAGCTGTTGGAGCCGTTAGTGGAAGGACAAGAAGGAGAAGAACGTGGCTTAGAAAACTGCAGGTTTTAAGGGATCTCATAGCTGGGGAATAGAGTAGTACAATGGTAAATCTGCCCAATCTAGGCTTGCAGTTTATAATCAGAAATATTGAGTTGTGTTTTCCTTGACCAGACTTTTTTGGGTCGGAGATTTACCACAACACCCACCTCCCCTTCATGTACAGATGAAGTCATGGGTCCCTCCCTATGTGCTCCCAGGCTGCTGGTTTAGACCTTGGGGAGCTCTGGTTGGTTGGTATTGTTGCTCTCCTCATGGGGCCACAAACCCTTTCTGCTCCTTCAGTCTTCTAACTTCTCCATTGCGAAACCCTTGATCAGACCAGTGGTTAGCTGTGAGCATCGGCCTCTGAATGTGTCAGCCTTTGGCAGATCTCTAAGGAGACAGCTATATCAGGCTCTTGTCAGCATGCACTTCCTGCCATTCACATCAGTGTCTACCTTTGGTGACTGTACCTGGAATGAATACCCAGGTGGAATGGTCTCCAGGTGGCTCCTCCTTCAGTTTCTGTCCCACACTTTGTTTCCATATTTGCTCCCTTGAGTATTTTTGTTACTCCTTCTAAGTGGGACCAAGGCATCCACACTTGGTCTTCCTTCTTCATGAGATTCATGTGGTCTTTGAGTTGAGTCTTGGCTATTCCAAGCTTTTGGGCTAACATCTGCTTAACAGTGAGTAAATACCATGTGTGTTTTTTGTGATTGGGTTAACTCACTCAGGATGATATTTTCTAGTTCCATCCATTTGCCTAAGAATTTTACGAATTCATTATTTTTAATAGCTGAGTAATACTCTATTGTGTAAATGTACCACATTTTTTTTTTTTTTATCCATTTCTCTGTTGAAGAACATCTGGGTTCTTTCCAGCTTCTGGCTATTATAAATAAGGCTGCTATGAACATAGTGGAGCATATGTCTTTGTTATATGTTGGAGACTCTTCTGGGTATATGCCCAGGAGTGGTATAGCTGGGTCCTCAGGTAGTGCTATGTCCAATTTTCTGAGGAACCGCCAGACTGATTTTCAGAGTAGTTGTACCAGTTTGCAATCCCACCTACAATGGAGGAGTATTCCTCTTTCTCCACATCCTCGCCAGCATCTACTATCACCTGAGTTTTTGATCTTTGCCATTCTGACTGGTGTGAGGTGGTATCTCAGGGTTGTTTTGATTTGCATTTCCCTGATGACTAAGGATGTTGAGCATTTCTTAAAGTGCTTCTCAGCCATTTGAGTTTCCTTAGTTAAGAATTCTTTGTTTAGCTCTGTACCCCATTTTTAATAGGGTTATTTGGTTGTCTGGAGTATAATTTCTTGAGTTCTTTGTATGTATTGGATATTAGCCCTCTATTGGATGCAGGATTGGTAAAGATCTTTTCCCAATCTGTTGGTTGCTGTTTTGTTTTGTTTTATTGACAATGTCCATTGTAAATTCAAGTTAACGTACATGTTTGGGCTTAAAATTAAAATCTTGCTGCTTGTTTTATTTATCCTTTTCTGTTTTTAGATAGAATATTTTTAGATCTTTCAATTTTCTGTATTGAGTTTTGAAGGCATTACGATTACTACTATTACATTACTGTTATATTACTACTGAGTTTGAGCTAGAAGAACATCCTCTACTTGCTATAATAGGCAACTCTAACTTGTCACCACATATCTAGAACCTCAGCACTTGAGAAGAGTCTCCACTGTGCAGCACTGTGACTCCATCTGCTCTTCCCATGTCAGCATCATTTGTTTCATTTTTACATATGTTAGCACAATGTTTAGGATGTAACTTGTACTCTAAATACCCTTATTTAAAGGAAAAAGAATGTGGATCCTTAAAAGTTAATCATACACAAATCAACACATAAAAACTATACATATTTGTTGGGTGCCACATTGCTATACTAATATATGTTTTTGTTTTCTAATATTTAAATGAGAATACATACCTCAAACACTTAAATTTCAATTAATGTGTCAAGTATGCTTTAAAGAATAGTAAAATCAAGAAAAAACCTATTAATTCATATGCTTCTCATTTCCAAAGCTTGATGTTATCCAAGTTCTGCTTTAAACATTTTACCCACACCTTTACTTATTTTAGCTATATCTGTTGCCTCTGGTTTATTTAAAATTATCTTCACTTTACTTTCACCTATGAATATTCTCACTGGATACAGTGTGTTTTCAGAGCTTTAATGTTTTTCAACACATTAAAAGATGCCCCATTACCTCATGGCATGTACTTTCTAGTTAAGGGCAACTGTAATTAACATCAGTTACTGGTGGTTTTTTTTTTTTTTTTTTTTTTTTTTTTTTTTTTTTTTTTTTTGCAGTTATTTTTCATTTCTGGGTAACAGCTCTTCTATTTGGGTATGCTGTGTTGATAGGACATGCCTGGAAACCACTTTCTTATATCTGAGTTCACTAGGGTCTTTGAATCTGTAAGCCATGCTTTCATGAAGCTCCTACTAAAGACATGACTCCAATTCTACAAGTCATTTACATTGTTCATTTTGTTGTTTGTTTTGTTGTTTTTGAGATTTGGTGATTTCTATTCATCTGTCTTTAACTTAATTGACCTTTTCTAAATCAGTCCAATTTTCTCCTGAGCCTAATGGGTAATTTTTCTATAATTTTTGTAATTCTTGATTTTTAATTCAATTTTTTTAAACTTGCAAAATTTGTATTTTAAATTATAGCTCCCATATCTATCTTTTATTACACATAAATTCTTTTCCCACACACTATAATCTGAATACAGTTTCCCTCCCTTTACTTCCTCCTAGTTCCTCCCATCTTCTCTCTTAATCAGATCCACCCCTTTTCTATCTTTCATTAGAAACAAACAGGATAATAACAAAGATAACTAAGATATAATAACAAAATATAACAAAATAAATAATACAATAAAACAAAACCCATCATATCAAAGTTGGAGAAGCCAATCCAACAGAAATATAAAAGAGCTCCAGGAACAGGCACAAGAATCAAACACCCACTCATTCACACACTCAGAGGTCCCATAAAAGTATGAAGTTGAAAACCAATATATATGCAGAGGCTCATGTAGGCCATGTGAGTTTCCAGGAACTTCCTTCAGTTGTCTTAGGGGACCTTGTTGTTCTGGTGTCCTCCATCCCACTTGTCTCCCCACTCCTCTGCCTCCTCTTCTGCAGACAGCTCCTATTGTTTAGTAAGAAACCCACTCAATCATTTTGTTCATTATTTCTTTAAAGTCTTGAGGTTACTGTGGAACTAGAGCTCTTTTTGCAGTGTTACTGTAATTGGCTTCCCTGTGAATATAAATCCAGGCAAAAACAACACAGCAGGATTCATGTGAAATAAAACAAATATTTGTTCTATTTGTGAGAAAAAGAGTGTATGTGTTGGGGAGTGAAGGACTACAAATTGCAGGAGACATATATTCCATCAGATATGCAAAATCCAACAACAACAACCAGAAAACCTGAGGTAACATTTCACTGAGACTCCTCCTAAGCTGACAGCTTCTCAATGATGGAGAACAAGAGTGGTTAGATGGATGAATTGCCAGACAAAGATGCCAGAGTCCTATGCAGTGAAAGGGATCAATGGCCACAAAGAAAACTCAAATGAACAGGTAGGGAACTAATTTGAAGACTAAAGAAGAAAATTATAAAATTAATTGAGGATCTAGACAAGAAAATTACTAAACAAGATGAAATAGCCACTAACTTGGAAAAATCAAGGGAACAATCAGTAAAGAAATCCAGACACTAAAAAGGAGCCACAGAGAAATTCTGAAAATGAAGGAATCAACCAATCAAAACAAACAAAAAACCAAACTAAAACAATAATACACATAGCAGAAAGCACCATCAAGCATCAAGACCAAGCAGAGTGAGTCATACTGTTTGCAAGAAAATGGGTATAGTTACATTAATTGAATTATGCCCATTTCAGAAAGACAAATTATGTTTTCTCTCATTTGCAGTTCCTAGATCTTATACAGATACATAAAGTCTTGGATCTATAATATGAAAGTAGAACTAAAACTATGGAGACCTCAGGAAGCAGTGGGACGCGGATGAAGAGGAGTAGGATATGAGGAGGAAGAGCTCAACAAGCAGCATAAGCACAGAGAAACTTAAAAACCACTTCAGGCGGGCACAAGGGACAGAAGCCAACCAGACTGCCCTGCCTTTGTGAACCTGCTACAATGAACAAATGTGTGATGGAGTGATAGAAAAATAGATAATCAGAGTGTAGGGTGCTGGTGTACAGCCTCCTGGAGCTTATTCAGGCATAGACTCATCTCCTGAACATGCCACCCAGCCACAGGACCACCCTGGCTCTGGGCAATAATGGAGGCCCCAGACAAGGAAAAGTTTACTTTCTGGATTGGGAGTCCTTCAAAGGGCCACTATGGTCCTCATCAGTGATGCCACCAGAGGTAATTTTGGTGTCTGTGGTCCATGCTGCTGTCCCAGGCCAAGATGAAGCCTGAGATTCATGTGGACATATGCAATTTGTCCTGCTGCCTGCTGCCCTGGTACTGTCCTCAGGCTTTGCTGCCATAAGGAGCCATCTGGATGTGAGTGGGATGTGTTGCTACCTGAAGACACATTGAAGCATGCAGGAGCTGAGGGCCATGAGTGGATCAGTGGTTCTGATATGGCAGGGGCTGTGATAATGTCTGTGGCCCACGCTACCATCACAGGGCATGCAGAAGACGGTGGTCTGGGCTGCCAACTGAAGCCATGTTGATATCCATGGGTACCGGAGAGCTGGCCCTAACTCTTGTCTGTATAGTGTAGATGCAGGAGAGTTGGCCCTGACCCTCACAACTAACAGCACAGTGGCTCCAGCAATGGCTTGGGCACAGGAGACCTGGCCCTGCTCTCTGTTGGCCCATGCATAGTGGTGCAGTGGTGGCATGGGCAAGAGAAAAGACTCTCCTTCCCCTTGGGGGCTGGCTACTAGGAGTTTGACTATGGACAACACAAAATAGACTTTTTTCCTTTTACTTTCTTTTTTCTTGGGGGGGGGGCATAGAGATCACAGAGAAGAGGGGCAGACATGGGAGGACCAGGAGGTGAGCACTATTGGGGTACATGATGTAAGATTCCTATTTGGGAACCAATAAAAAAGGAAAAGAATTACAGAAAGATGTCAGTTGTACCTAAAGTGATTGATACAATTCTATACAAGCTTCAATAATATGTCCATGCAAAAACAGAAAAATGCATCCTAAAATTTATGTGCAATCCTAAAGAATCCCAGATACCTAAAACAACCCATGCCAAAACTAACCATAAATATACTATACAAAGAAAGTTACATAAACCTGGCATAAAGGCAGAACTAGGAACAATAGAAGACAAAAAAAAAAAGTCCACACAAAATATTTGTCCATGTATAGTCAAAATTTTTCTGATGAAAATTCCAAAATAAAAAAAAAGGATGCTTACTGGTGCTAACTCTCATGAAGTGATTAAAGAGTCCATGGTTTCACTACTAATGACCTTGAACATTTTCTGTGTTTATGGTTTATTTATAATTTTTAATTTTGAAATGCCTTGTTGTGATTTATGTTGGTATTTAACTCTGGTATTTTACAATTCACTGGTTATTTACTTACATAACAGTATATTAATTCTTCGTTGTGAAGAATGCTGGGCCATCAACATGACTTGGTGAACCTTTCTGCAGTCGTTTCTGTGAGGAGCCGCATTCGCCATTAAAAGATGGCGCAGGCTTCTGCTTCCTGGTTCTTCACGGAAGCTTTACTTGAGAATGCGCCTGCGCATGGCGCAAAAACCGAGTATGACAATTGGATGAAAGATTTGAGCCAATGAGGGATCTGCACGTCTCCCAAAGCTCTATTTAACCAGCGGGCTTTCTGAGCTCGGCGTCCTTCCCTCCACCTCACCATCCTGAGAGCTGTTCAATAAATGCTGTCAGAAGAACCCTGAGTGTGGCGTGCTCCTTATCAGCGAGGTAGCGCGTTACAAGTGGAACCGAAACCCGGGATGAAGCTGAACATTTCGGGGTTTTGACCAGTCACGAAGGACCCTGTTGGCTCACAGAGGATTCAGAACTGGCGGCGCGGAGAGTCTAGATGCTTTTCTGCAAGGTATGGTGGATCTTGTTTGGCTTAACAACAAGATAGCCTATCAGAAGCAGAAAAGGGAGAGAGCGCTAATAAAATAGAAAAGAAAACTAGGATAGAGAAGAAAACTAAGAACGAAAGGCTAATTTGGACAGAGCCTCAATGTTAGAGCTCCAGTAAGCGGGATACAGTGAAGGACACCACGGGAATTGGAAGCGGTCATCCTCACTCCTGCGCTGGAGAACTAGTCGACTGACAGAGCTGGCTGAATTTGGAAGTGAAACAAAGGTGATTGCATAGTAACAAAAATGGGGCAAGAAAAGAAAAAAAATACGCAGAAACAAATGAGAAAAGTTTTAAAGATGCAAGGAGTAAATTGCAGGCTGCTCTGAGTCAAGAGAGCCAAACAGATAGATAAATAAAGGTTATAGTAACGAAAATGGGGCAAGAAATAAGTGAGTAAAAACAGATGAAAAAGGCTTTAAAGACATGAGGAATAAATAGAAGGCTGCTCTAGACAGAGAGCTAAGCAGAATGATAATGTTAATTGATTTAACTTTCAAAATGGGTGTGATTCTGAGTTATATAATTATATTTTTCTGGATAAAAACTCAATGTAAAGGTTTTTCTGGTTACTGGCTTAAGGAAAGGCTAATCTGGAAAAGGTTTTTCTATGAGTTTTCTGATGAGGTCATTAAGGTAGTAGTTATGTCTTCCAGAATTATATGGATCAGACATGACAGAGGTAGGCCTCCAGAACACTAGATTCCAGAGAATCAAAATAATTATCTTGATACTAAACCTTGTTTTGAGATTTGTATATTGCAGAATACACAGCTTTGGAGAATGAATCTTATCACCTGCATGTTCACTGATGCCCTGGACTTCCAGCTGGATGCAGTTAAGACAGACTTCAGATGCTTATCAATTTACCCTTCCCCTCATTCCTCTTCTAAAAGTCAATGCCCATGTTCAGCTTGAAGAAGTTAATGAGGAGTCAGCACCCCAATTCCCTGGACTTGGGGACTGAGGTGGTTAATATTAGGCTGTCTTAATCTGTATAATTGTTACTAAGCTGATGCAAAATTCAAGGATTTCATTGTTTTGCTATTTAGTGACCTCAGCTGTATGGTGCATGTGGTAAAGTGTTTTCACCTGTGTTCTCCTGCTTGTGTATATAAATACCTCCATTCAATATGAAAATTTTACTCGGGCAGCTAACCTTTCAAGAACCTTATCTCAGCAGCTATTGCAGAATTGGACGGCTGATTTTGATGAGACCATGCGACGATTGCGGATTGCTATTGTCCAGATCAATTCTACTCGCTTGGATTTCTCCTTGACCCAGGGACTCTCCTCATGGATCTCTTCGGTCTTTTCTTACTTTAAGGAATGGGTGGGGGTAGGGTTATTTGGCTGCATGATCTTTGGGGGAGTGCTGCTTACCCTCTGGTTGCTCTGCAAATTCAAACAACAACATCAAAAGGATAAGGTGGTGATCATGCAAGCATTGCTTGCCGTGGAGCAGGGATCATCCCCTCAAGCCTGGTTGAATCTGCTTAAACAATGAGACACCATCACTTAACAGGATATCCTGAGGGCTCGTGTTCCCATTGCACCAGGTATCCTAGTGGTGGTCCTCCACACTTCCCAGGGCTCAGGTTCCCATTGCACGGGATAAAAGGTGTGGAGGGTCTCGTACTGTTTAACTGCCTTGAACGCCTATCAGTAGAACGGTGGGCTAGATCGGCAACCTAACAGCCCTCGATTGTTGTTGCAGTTTAATAAGGAAGGGGGAGATGTGAGGAGCCGCATTCGCCATTAAAAGATGGCGCAGGCTTCTGCTTCCTGGTACTTGAGAATACGCCTGCGCATGGCGCGAAAACCGAGTATGACAATTGGATGAAAGATTTGAGCCAATGAGGGATCTGCACGTCTCCCATAGCTCTATTTAACCAGTGGGCTTTCTGAGCTCGGCGTCCTTCCCCTTTTCTCCATCTTGAAGAGCTGTTCAATAAATGGTGTCAGAAGAATCCTGAGTGTGGCGTTCTCCTTATCGGCGAGGCTGTGCGCTACACGTTTCAAATGCTACCATTATTGTAGATTAACTCAAGTACAACGAATCTGCTTTCTATGTTAGGAGAGCAGATTATGAAACAAAGCTGTCCTGAATGATTCTAACCTATCAAGTAGAAACAATTTACAAACATATAAGTTTCAAAGGTTGTCTGAAGCCGACCATTACTATCTTACACACACACACACACACACACACACACACACACCCCTCTTATAATTAAATACTATACAAAGATTTGAGAAGTGAGTAATAAGAAAAACAGACTAGAAACTTGAGTTTCCAAGTCAGTACAGTATGCCAGACACTTCAAATATGTTAACCTATTTCAAACTTAGGCAATTTATGCATTGTTGCCACACTGCAGACAATGAAGTGGAGGCAAACAGAGCTGGGTAAACTATACAAACCCACACTGCCAATAGCTGAGTTTGGAACTGAACCAACAGGCCTGAATATTATTTTTAAAAGGTCAATATGAGGGCAGTGGTCCAAGGAGATGGACCTAATGACCCACCTCTGCCACTTTAACCTTTACCCTGAAAGCTGGCTTACATCCTAGTTTGCACTCTGCAGCCTCAGGTCTCCCTCTAAATGAGGAGTAGGCAAACAGAGACAGGCAGCCAAATGTCACTAAAGAAAAGATGCTTTTCTTTTTTTCTAGTTTAAAGCAGTGTGGGGGAAATCACAGGGTTTTTTTTTTTTTTAATACAACACTTGAAAATATTATATTAAAATTATTGTAAATGAACCTTTACAGGAACACACTCACTGTACATGGCTGTGGCTGCCTTCACTCTATGGTGGCAGTGTTTAAGTCTAAGGCTTGCAAAGGGAAATACTCACAACCTAGTGCTCTCCAGAAAGGGCTCACACAGCTGTGAATTCTAGCCAGCTTCTAGCTCACACTTGAGGCCTCTCTAGTCTCAGTTGTCTGTTTTCCATCACCAGGGTAGTGTCATGCTGTACACCTCTGTCTGCTTACCACCAACAGATAGCATAGAAAAAGCACCGCTTTGTATCACCTGATGTTTTTTTTTTTTTTGCTTTTTGTTATTGCTTTATTATTTATTTATTTATTTATTTATTTTAGATAGTCTCACATAGCCCAGATTGGACTCCAAATTGCTATGCAAACCAAGGATGAGTTTGATCTCTGGTCCTCATGCCTCCAGCCCACAGGTGCTAGTATGACATGTCTATGCCACCACACCTAGTTTATGGGTGGTGGACACAAACTCAGGACCTTGTATATGCTTGGCAAACACTTTAGCAACTGAGCTATGCTCCTCCCCAGAGATACTTCTTCTTTTTCTTCTTTTTTTGTGGTCTCTTTGGTATTATTTTTAATCTTTAAGGAAGAGATGGCTTAAAGATAATAAATCCTTTGCAAGTAGAGATAATCCTGCTTACTTTATAAACTTTCATTTTTCAAAAGAGGTAATATTTCTTAGAATATAGTCTATGAACCTCCGGCCAGATGAAATTTAAACAGTAAGAACCAATCTATAAGAAAACATGATAAGTTCTTTTAGATAACTTCAACATCGTCTCAAATGTACATAGTACTTTCATAAACTTAAACGGAGCTCTGAGGCCTCAACACTCTTTATTTTGAGATCTCTTAAAATAGACCTTGGCTAAAGGCAGTGTCTTAGAGGAGGAGTGAAGGTTCGGCACTCTGAATAATGTCTGTACTTTCCCAAATCGGAAAGTCTAGTCATCCTCTTCTCTTATTTTAACCCATCAAGTAGAAAATCTTTGTGGATTAAGGAGATTTGAACAAACACAAAGACTTTCTCTAAATTGGTACTGGGTTAAACAGATTAAAATGCTGAAACAAATACGAAAATAGAAGGTGTTTTGATAATTATATTTACTAGTTAATAAAGCAGTAAATGACAGAATATAATATTCTTAGAGAAAAGTTTTGCCCAGCAAAAAACATTACAATTCTAATCATACTTCTTACATGGCCAAATTAAAAAAAAAGGGTGATGGATTATAGGCATAAAATAAGAAATATAGACTTATGCCTTTAACCCTGGCACTTGGGTGGGTCTCTAGAGTGACTTTCAGGTCTGTCAGGGCTACATACCGAGAGCCTGCTGGAGGAAGAGAAGGAAGAGTGAGAAATGGTGGAGGAATGGGAGAGGAAGGAGAGAGAGGAAGGCCATATACCTCTACCGGAATAACAAGAGGGATAAAGAAAGGTCAGTAAGATCATAATTAAAGCTCAGCCACTGTGGTGTCTGCAGGACACAGTCTGATGAAAATAGTAAACCTTTCTCACTATACTAACATGCCAGTCTAAGTAGAGAGCAAAATGAAGATCCAAATATAATGTTTATTCTCTTGAAAACAACTACTACTTTTTCATGATTAATGTATGTACAATTGATTTGAGAATATTCAAGTTAAAATTTGTGATCTGTCATTTAGAATTTTAATACCAAAATTAATGGAAACACAGATGACCAAATGTGATGAACTCTATACACTTCATGACAATATCTTCACAGTGCACACAACCAGTAAAAACCTTTGTCTTCCTGTTTCCTTGATAACAATGGAATTGCTGCTCTGTTGATCAGATCTCATTGGGATGAAAGTTCTCATAAGAGCCCAGAGTGGGGAGGAACAGATGGGAGGATTGGAGGGAGGAAGGGGAAGAGAGATGCATTGTACTTAAATTACAGTCTCATAAACAAATAGCCAGGAACCTGACAGTGAGCACAGACAGGGACTGTAGGCAGCAAGTGTGTGGTGGGCTCACTCACACCTGTACATTCACTGTGCTCTTTAACTATGCCAGCGCAGCTGTAAAGCACTCATAATCTCTTACTTCTCACTGAAACCTGATAGGCCAATAATGTGGTCGTATCTCGGGGACATACCTCCCCATTTCTGGCTTCTGTAGCTGCAGGCTTGCTCAGAGCATGGATTAGAAAGACATCTAAACTTAATAGATAGGAAGGTGTCAATCCTACACATCAAGGTTCATGGGGAGAAAAGTTCAAGAATCATAAATGCTTTGAAAACATAAAAGATCCTTTGGCCCTGGCCAGGAAAATATCAACAAGTCAAAAGATACTAGATAGTATTGACCAGCTTCCTGAAGGCAGTGCTGCAAGCCAGGGTGGACTAATGCCTCCCTCCATGGGTCTAAGGCTGCAAATGACACTAATCCTTTTTAATGGTCACAAAAGCTGACAACTTACTCAGCCTTAGAACTGAAGGCACAAAAATCATCCCTGGGAATGACTTACCATGAACAGGTCACGGGCTCCAATGTCAACAGCTAGAAGAAAGGCCTTTTCAAATCTCTTATACCTGTGATGAAGAAGGAGGGCATTAGTTGTGAACAAAGCTATGTAAAAAGTAAAGTGGTTGGTTTTGTATATTTATATGGTATTGTTTGCATTCTTCTGATGGAGAAAATACTTTCCAAAAGAAAGGGTCTGGACCGCTAAGATCCTCCAGCACATGACCACGATCTTACACTATGGAGGAACTAAGCACAGAGGCCTTGGGGACTGTGAGTATGACTTCCGGATGAGTGGAACTCAAAGGAGGTATCAGCAAATCTGGGGGGATATAAACTTAGAAATCCTCCAAATTTTCACTCTATTGGGGTGTTTAAGGAGAAACTGACAGGGTATAAAGAATGTTGCAGGACAAAAATAACTGATACATTATATAACTGCACCTCTGCTTATTAGATGAAAGTTAAGAAATCAAATTTCACATTATTATAAAATCTCACATTTGTAAATTTTAAATAATCTCAGCTAACCTAAAAGAATACAAATTATTTCTAATTTTTAAAAGACATTACTTTGTACTCTTTCCCAAGACCATATTTCTTTTCAATTTCTCTCTCCTTCTTTGTTTTTCTCTGTGTATCCATGGCTGTCCTGGAACTCTTTCTGTAGACCAGACTGGCATGGAACTCAGAGATCTGCCTGCCTCCCAAGAGCTGGGATTAAGAGTGTGCACCACCGCCACCTGGCTAGAATATTCTTTACTAAACTTTTATTGCAGGCTAAGACATAAGAGAACAAACTTGAGTTTAAGTTTGTTACAAAATTACAAAAGTTTAAGAGCTCAGGAGAAAACTTCATTGTAAACACACTTCAAACAGGTTTGGGCACCAAAACTTGTCTTCTTTTGTCTGAATGCAGATTGTCTTGAAAAAACTCATCAGTTTTCCTGATCCTCAAATCAGCTTGTAAACTGGTCCCCACTCTAAATTTTATATTGCAAAATGCAGTGGGAGAAACCATCATGACATTTTAACTTTAAAAAAATAAGTACAAAGATTGGTAGTATACAATTCATCTACAAGGCTATAGGTCCGGGGCAACTTTGTTTGTTTTGTGGAAAGGGAATTTATATCGTAACAGGAAGCATACTGTCTCATTAAGTATTCAAGGAGAACAGAAGGCATTGCTTGGCAGGGGGTGGGTCATAAACCATCCAGCAGCAAGTGCTTGTCTTATGCCCTTGCCCTCCTGCACTGCACTGCACTGCACTGCACTGCACTGCCCCCTATGCTGTAGGGCTGATTCCCAGTAACATTCCAGCAGGAGCAGCAATCCATTTCAAATGATCAGACTCAAAGTCTGTGAGACAATCTAACTATATAAACAGTGCCCACTGAAATCATTGGCCTTACTTCTCCTTCACTCTGCTGTCCATTTCTGTAGCCTGAGGTTTTTCTCTGTCTCCCTTAGAAGTTGATATTCTATGGTCTTTTAGTTCTATCTTTAGTTCAGTCTTAATAACCATGTCAATGACTCAAAGTTTACGGCTCTAAGCTCCATTGCTCTTGTAATAGGCAAGTTATTTATTTCTAGATTGCGGGCCTACGCTACCACCACCAGTTCCAGGGTTCTTTAAACTCTATCACTAATGGCTTAAATGTAACTTAAATGAGGTCAGATTCTTCAGTCAGCAAGTTACAAATCATCTAAAACAGTCTAAACTTTCACATGAACGCACAGACCTACCACTCACTAGCTCTGGAGCTGTGTTACAGAACCCAACAAAACAGCTGTGCTTATGGCGTATCCTCAGACCTGAGGCACTGCATTTTCCTCTCTAAGCCCATGCATCTCTTAGTCTCTTGTTCTAGTTTCATTCTGTTGCTGTGATGAAACATTCTGAGCCAAAGCAATGTAAGGAGGAAAAAGTTTATTTGGCTTATGCCCCCAGGTCACCGACCATCACAGACAACAGTTGGGAGAGAAACTCAAAGGAGAAATAGAAAGGTGGGAATTCTGCTGACTGACCTTTGTTTAGTTAGTTTGTTTTGTTTTGCTTTTTAATATGGCTAAGAAGCACCTGCCTGAGGAATGATGCTATGCAGAGGAGCCTGGGCCTCTTTGCATTAATCAGTAAGAAAATCCCTCAGATGGTCCAAGCTGACCTTGGCAGCTCTTCGATGAAGGCGCCCCCTCTCAGGACTCCAGGCTGTGTCAAGCTGACACCTGGAGCTCTTCAGGCCTCCCTCTTTATTCCACTTACTCCTTTAACAGTCTTCTCCTCCTTGCCCTGAACGCTTCTTTTCTTCACTCCCCCTTCCTCCCTCCCTTATGTTCAGCATCTCAGCACTACTTCCATGTGTCTGAATCTTAGAAAAACCCAAACAAATCAGTTTGGCTCCTACATCTACATTTAAACATCCACAATGTCAATAAATGGCCTTCCAAATTTCTCTTGCGTATGAAGTAGTTTCTTTGTCTCACTTGCATTTCCAAGGAAACTTCACAAATATTTAAAAAGTAATGTTTAAACAATCCAATTAGAAAATAGGTAAAAACATTCAAGAGACATTTCAATTCAGACTGTACAGACAGAAAACACACGAAAAAAGCAAGTTCCGTCAGTATCATTTAGCCACAAGGAAAATACAAACAAAAGCCTCAATGAGCTACAAGTCCATAAGTATTACTACAGCTAAAATGGAAAGTAACTGTGGGAGAGCGGATCTCTCAATGTGCAAAGCAACAGAGCTGGTGTCTTTGTGAAAAACAGCATGGCGGAGGGCCAGCCTACACCAATGAGACGCTCCACCAAACCCACAGGCTCTGCCTTTTAAGAGGCTCAAGCTGGAAACAAAAAATACGTCCCTTGATAGAAAATTCTCTGATTGGAAAAAATTACACATTTAAAAGCATTTCTTTCAGAGGAAGACTGGAAGGTTTTGTGCATAGGAAGAGGGGAAACAATATTCGTTAAGACACTTAAAAGTCAAATCTTTCCCCAAACAAAGCAAATGAAAATAAAACTCAGTTCTGAATGAGACTACAAGACAAATAATGGAAGCCAATCCTCACGTGACATTACTCACAGTCCACTCATAGACTGTGAAGCACGGTCAGTCTAGACTATTAGGGAACATCAGCCAGTGCTTTCAGGTTCCATAAAAGCTCATCAAGAAAATTACTTTTTATCCCTTCCACAAACTCTATTGACTTTTTTTTTTAATTCTCAGAACATCTCAATTTTTCCAACATAAAAATTACTTAAATTGCCACCACACCTTATCCCAAACACCTTTTACAGTAGATTCCCTCAGACACCCAGAAAGGCCATCCTTTATTTCCCCACAAGGCAAGCTTCCTGGGTCCTCATCTCTTCTCCTCAGCTGCTTCTCAATAGCCAGTATTTATCTCTGCACACACACAGATGGCCTGTACTCAGCAAAGTGCTTCAGGCTAAAGCAGATGTTTATTGTAAAACGCTGATAGCAACTCGAGGCACTTGTCTCTCACTTCCTTTGCTCCAACCTCAGTGTGCTATATCCCATCCTTTTTCAATAATTCTCCACAGCTTTTCTTCCATCCCAGCAGTAGGTCTTTCACTAAGGTGATCATTTAAGTTACCATGAAAGCCTCATTCTACTGAGAAGAAGCAGCTAGGCCGACTAATCAGTGCAGTCGGCTCAGACATGGCTCTTACTAAAAACATCTGAACTACATTCAAATGATAAGCATCAATCATCCAGATGCCACTGAACATAGTAAATCAATTAAATATCCTGTAGGTCTTAGTAAAGTGTTTTCATGACAGGACAAAATGGAGGAAAGGAAAAGAATAATCTGGGTTAAAATTAAAGTAACTTTAATCACCTAGACATGTAGCCATAAAATATTAAAGCTTTTCGAGGGTAATTATACAAGAGTTACAGAAAATAAAACAAAATGCATAAAATTAATGGACAAAAATAGATGAGAATAAGTCAGAAAAATTATATACAGTGCACTAAGTAACACTGCGGTCAACATAGCTACTAAATACCTCAGGCATAACCTTGAATACCCATGATATAGCCCAGCTGGCCCAGGCCAGCATCAAACTTACAGAGATGTACCTGCTTCTGTTTGACTAGTGCTAAGATTAAAGATGTGTATCACCACTGGCCATGAATAGTATTTACAAAACAAAGAAGAAAGTCAAGGAATACTTAATTTTACTTGAAAATATTTTATAGGAATAACCTCTAATATGTGGTTTTCCCCAAATACTCACTTGACTACATTGTTTTCTACAAGATCTGCCTGAAGACATTATAAAAAATATTCAGCTTTTAACTAATTATATTACTTTCTAGAAGCTAGGGACTTGAGGTAGCTAGCACTGAAGTCGCTGAAGGCAACGCCTGTTTCAGCCTCCCAAGCCCTGGATCACAGCCGCAAAGGCAGCATGAGCAGCTTCTGATTACATCACTCCTGGGCATCTGCTCCGTTCTCAAATGCTGACGTTCTCTATTCTCTTTCCAATAATTTTCAATTTTAATTACATATTGTATTTTTATATTTACAAGCTAGTTTCTAGAGTTAACATCCTTCCTTTCTGTCTTAATTCTGAATATTTCCTTGTGGGGGTACTAGACTACTTCCATGTTTGTGGTTCTGAATTGTTTGATTTCTGATTTCTGTTTTATAAACACAAATCACATTCACAAAAGAGTTGATTACTTTATCCATTTCAAAACCCATCTAATGCCGGGCGGTGGTGGCGCACGCCTTTAATCCCAGCACTTGGGAGGCAGAGGCAGGCGGATTTCTGAGTTCGAGGCCAGCCTGGTCTACAGAGTGAGTTCCAGGACAGCCAAGGCTATACAGAGAAACTCTGTCTCGAAAAAAAAAAAACCAAAAAAAAAAAAAAAACCCATCTAAATAACTAGACATACTCACATTCAGATGTTGATAGTAATTATTTTCACTTGTATTTTTTAATTTCAAAGTTTTAAAAATGAAAAACATCACTAAAATTGCAAGCTAACCATAATTTTAGCAGCTTTCATGTAATTAGGATACCAAATTGGAAGATATACCTAGAAGAAGCCTAGTTTTTGAGTCATTGAACCAAAGCTTTTAACAAAAGTGATTTACTTTATAAGAGCAAAACTTTGGTTTTCATGGCAATTCATAAATAAACTGTTTATTATGTTTCTCTGATTTTTTAACTTAAATGTTCCATTTTTAATAAAATATCTTTTTAAGTTACTTTTCTTAGTGCTGTGACAAAGTATCTGGCAATGCATGAGGGAGGACAGAGGGTTTATTCAGGCTCAGTTTTAAAGGGATCCAGACCATTATGGTTGGGAAGGCAGGTGAGGTGATGGCCACCCTGCATCCACAGTCTGGAAGCAGTCAGCATGGCCTGGTGCTGTCCACATTCAGGACAGGTCTTTCGTCCTCAGTTAAACCTCTCAGGAGAAGGCCATCACAGCATGCCCAGAGGCATGTTTCCTAGGTGACTGTAAATCCAGTCAACTCAACAATGAAGATTTACCATCACAGCGGTACCTTCCAAGAACATAACGGGGGTGTATTATTAGAAAAACCTGTCGATAAAACTGAACTATCCTTACAGAACAAGGACTGGAAGACTAAAATTTATAGATTTAAAGACTTAGAAAACATTCAGTGAGAGGAGAATTATGATTGGCATTCCAGGGAGACAGAAATGCATAAAAACACAGCAGCATGTACAACAACAGTGGCATCACACTGAACTACGGAAGAGTAGCATTTTCTCACTGAAGTGACAAATACAACGCAGGATCCTTAACATAATTATCCACTACACAAGAACCACAGTCTGGATGCATGATGCAGGGAGCAGGGTGATTATCCACAGACAATTCAGTGTCTACCTCAGAAGACAAAATCAACAGCAAAATTATTAGAAATAAATTTTAAGTTTCCAAAAGAGTCCTACACTATAAAACTAACACAATATGTCAATAGTTACTTACATACCAAGAATCACCATTATTAAGTTTAATTAGAAGAAAAAACAGCAGCATTGGCAAGAAATAAAAAAATAAGTATAATGTTTAGAAGGAAACTAAACAAGATATATCTGCAAAAAACCTACACAGTAGAAGCTGAATAAATGAAGGGAACTTGTTTTTCTTAACAGAAGAGTGACACATTACAAACATACCAGTTTTTCACAAAATCAACACACAAATTCATAATATTCTAATCAAAATCTTTCAGAGACTTGTTTAAAACAACACTGGAATTCACATGAAAACTTTAAACTCATGGTATAGGAGCATTCTGAAGAGTTCTTTGTGTCACATCTAAACTTAGAGATGAAGCCAGGCCCAGAGGACAGCCCTGTAGTTCAGATCACTGAGCCTGAGTCTAAACCTAGCCTGGGCAGCATGGCAAGTCCCCATCTGTATTATTTCACCTTTCTATCACTGTAATAAAACACTACTCAAAAACCACTCAGGGGAGGAAAGGGTTCATTTCAGCTTATACTTAATATTTCACAACTGAGGAAAGCCAGGGTGGGTGCTCAAGGGAAGAACGAACACACACACACACACACACACACACACCACACACTCATACACAAAACAGCCTCAAAAACAGTAAATAACTTCAGATTTACTATTGTTTTGTTAAGAAAACTAGAAATTTGGATTGTCTGTGATATGTCAAGTTTGTGGGCATGCATGCACATGAGTTCACAGATCTACGAGATGAATTCAACTTTGTGACTGCTGTCAAAAGCTGTCTCATAATTTTAAGTGTGGAATAAAAGTGAGCTCAGATGTCACTGAATCTCATGAACATGTTATTAGATAACTGGCTATGTTATTTATTATGCTAAGTTATTTTCAGAGTACTAGAAGAATAAAATGTGAGGCATAAAGTCAGAGATGACTGAAATAAATAGGTTACTGATTATAGAGAATTTCTATAATCCTAGGATGATGTATATGGCAAACAAGAGATGAAAAACACAGTAACACACAAAATATGCACTGAATTGAAATAAATATCAAGTAGGTTTTAAAAATATTTGCAATGTATGAAAGATATAAAAACTAAGAAGAACATAAAGATTCTATAGCAGGAGTGGGGATAAGGAAGGGGCTGGAGGGGAGGAAATTTGATTTGATTTGATTTGATTACTTCCTTTTTATAAAATGTAAGCATAAAAATGTAAAAACAAAGAGATAAATATTCTAGTAGAGTGAACAGAGAATTAACAGAATAAGCAAGACTAGATCAATGAGTTTACACAGGATCTACACATATGCACTAAAATCATGAACAAGATAGAATGCTCATAGCAATATTAGAAGTAATAGCCCAAAACAAGAAGATGTGAGAGATGAGTGAGGAAATATCCTATTCCTTCATGTCCTTGTCCAAAGATCCTTCAATGAGCCCAACATGAACTCTAGGAGGATCTCAGGTGGCTAGATATGGCTGACATGCCTCAGGCACTTGTGAAGCTGGGCTCCCTCTACTAAGAGGAGCCACTTCCTTCACCTCTGGCAGAAGGGACCTATGTAGCTGTGGTACTTGCCTCCACAGTTTTTGGTTGTGTTTTTATTTGGTTACAGTTTGGTGGGTTTTGTTTCTTGGTTTGGGGGAGTTTGTATTGGACTTTTGTTTGTTTGTTGAGAAAGAACTTAAAGTTGAGTAGGTAGTTAGAGGAAGGATCTGGAAGGACTTGGAGAAGGGGAAGAATAAGATCAAAATACACTTAAAACTAGAATTGCTTTCAGTGATTAAACATAAAAATATACTATAAGTCTCTAAACATTTAGCCTATCAGCTAGTTCACTCACAGATGCTACAAGTATATGTGCTGTTTTGTGGGATCTAGAACTACCATGGGTATAAACTGAAGGCTGACTTTCCTGTTGGATGTAGTGTTTGTCATTTGATGATTACCAGTGTTGCTCATCAAAGACCTTTTTGCTAAATGAAAACATAAATTCCATGCACTGGTTTGTGGTGATATATGTTTTAAATAAATACTGGAAAGGAAAAAAAAAAAAGCACTTTCTGAGAAAAACTGGTTAAAGATTTAAGAACTGCAATAGCATCTGTTAGCAAAAGTCTGAAGACATTCTAGATGAAAAGAACAGAACCTGGAAGAATCTTCAGAGGACTAACATTGAGTGAAAAAAAAAAAAAAAACTCTCCAAAGGTTATGTACTGTATAATTCCATTTGTGTAACACTCTGTCAGTAAGTACATGGGGTTATGAAAGGACACAAGAAGGACCAGTAGATAAAGGCACCAGCCGCCAAGCTTGATGGGTGCAATCCCCAGGACTCACAGGAACAAGGGGAGGACCGACTCTGACATGCACGCACACACGTACACATCCAAATGCAAGTTTTAAAACAGTAGGTGCACACATCCTACTTGTGTCTTGACTGCATTAACATTAGGATGGCATGTGTCAGATGGGGGTATATTTTCGGAAGATAAGACCATTGGGGTGAATAGGGCAAGGGGCACAAGAATCTCTCTGTATTATTTCTTATATTTAAATTTTGGGTCCATGATTTCCTTAAAATTTCCTTAATTTATAAACACTGGCTTTGTTGTAACTTTGAGGGTTGCCACTATTCAAAATTTAACTTCTAGCCAGGTACATCAAGAGCTTTTGGGAACTTTCTTACAGTATTGGAGGCTTTTTATTCCCTGCCTGTCACTTTCCTCCCCTCCTGCTGCAGAAGCTCAGCATGACCTATGTGGGCTCAACTCCCTGCTGTGATAGCACACCTAGGCTGGGCTCATCTCTGCTGTGTTTGGTTTGTCCAAATCACCTCCTGGGGTCAGGAGAGATGGCTCAGTGACTAGAAACACCTTTTGCTTTTCCAGAGGACCTGGGTTCAATTCCCAGCACCCACAAGGTAGCTCACAACTATCTGCAACTTCAGTTTCAGGGAATCTGATACCCTCTTCTGACCTCCATAGGCATGAGGCACACAAGTACTACACAGATATACATGCAGGGAAAGGCTCATATATATTAAATAAAAATAAATCTTTAAAAACTAGTTATCTTCCCATTACTATATGTTCTCTCAACTTCTTAGACTTAGGAACAATTCCAATGACTTTTAGTTCTGAAGTGATTAACCGCGTATTACAAATAACATTTCTCTTGGCTTCACAAAGCACTCAGAAGACATGCTCCCAACAACTGTAGGTCACTGCTTCTGTTTGTTCATCTGTAACAGGGTTTTACAAACGTTTTCTGTAAAGGGTCAGATAGTAAATACACGTTGAGGGGTACACAACCCTGTCACAACTACAGCTTGAAAGCAGGCATAGATGTCATAGAAACAAGTGGGCTTGGCTGCATTCCAATGGAATTATATTTACAAAACCAGGAGGCAAGTTATAGTTAGCTGACTCCTGCTTTATATAATCAGCCTTGGCATCTGTAGTCAAGAACATGCAGTGACTTGAAATGGGGAAATACCTATTTAAACTGGGATGTTGAAAGCATTAACAAACAGCCAACTAGCACAAATTTGAATTCAGTACCTCATGGGTACTGTGGAGAATGATTTTCTGGGGGAATGTGTGGACCTACTGAGGTTTCCCTGGCATGGACAGTCTACTCAGAATCAAGAGCTGAGTGTTGGGGGAAGACACGGGGGAAGGGAAGATGCTGATTATGAATTTCATGATCTGTTATAACACATGGCAAGCACAGTTGACAACAATGTATTACATCTTTCTAATTTGCTAAAATGTAGACGTCCTCTCTATAAAAAATAATAAATTGATGAGATGACAGATATGTTAGTTACCTTATCCAATTTTCACTGTTCTCTATAAATATACAGACGAGAATTAAAATAAATGTCAAAAGTTTCAAAAACAGCACAACTGTAACACATGAAGAGCACATTAGGGCCTAAAATCATCCTCTTCTCACCTCTCAGGACTGCCTTCCTTTGGGCAACAATTATCTCTTCCTAAAGGAAAGAGTAAACACAGATCAACATCTTTATGTCTTTAAGAAGTTCTGACTACAGGTCTGCTGAGAGAAAATGGCCTCAGGCATGCAGTAGGCAGCATCTACTCAGCAATGGCTCAATTCTGAGGCGCACCCTTGAATGACCTAAGATCCTCAGTTGCCTAACACTGCCATAAATAAGTCTCATCATGACAAGTTTATACTAACATGCAGGATGACTATGGTTCTGAATGTTAGAACTAGCAGACAGCACTGCTCTGACTGAGTCTGAAGGCACACTGACGGTTGGCGTACACTCTTCCTAACTTATTACTGACATCTCCATAACTGCCCACTTGGACTTGGGAAGCCTAGACCTCACTACATTGGAAAAGCTTATCATAGAGAACTTACGTTCAATATTACAGATTCAAATGAGCCTGAAGCAAAAAGATTGTGAAGTCTCAGAGACCAGAGGAGCCACAAAATAAAAAGAAATTTCAACTCCCCAATTGTTTTCCTATTAATATGAATAGCCTAAAGATTTTTAAATTTTAATTAGATTTATTCATTTTCTGTGTAAGTGTTTTGCCTGCATGCATGTCTATATGCTACACACATGCTTGATTCCTGCACAGGTCAGAAGGGGACACTGAATCCTCTGGAACTGGAGTTATCAGTAGGTGCTGGGAATGGAACCTGGGCCTCTGCAAAAACACTCAAGTACTCTTAAGCAGCAAGCCATGTGTGCAGCCCTTAACTGTTTGTTTGTTTGTTTGTTTGTTTAGGTGTTTGTCTGCTTTCATTGAAACACTATGGTTTTCAAATATTACACTGAGCATACGAGCAGCACAGGTGAGAATCTCAGGCTTCACTTCGGTAGCATGTGCTAAGGTTTTATAAAAAGAATCATCTTATTTCTGTGCATATGTTTCTGTCTGGTGCATGCCTATGGCCAGGGATGTCAGAAGAAGGCATCAGATCCCACCGGTTAAGGGCAGCCGCAGGTGCTGATGTGGGTGCTGAGACCTGTGTGGTTTTCACCACTGTGCTGTCTGTCCTGCCCCATGTGCTGTTTTTGTTCGTTGTTGCTGCTGCTTTGAAAAATACCAAAAAGGAAACAAAAGGAAATAAGATTTATTTTGATTCAAAATGCATGGTTGGTTGGCTCTTTCTTCTTCTTTAACCACTAGCACAGGTGCTGACTCCACCACCAGAAATACGCCCCACATTCTATTACAAACAGACCAGCAAAGTTGGCAGAATAGACATGGGCCACCCAGCGCCAGCACCGTGGTGTAAGTGCTAATAGGAAGAGGTCCGTCTAGCCACGTGTCTCTTCCTATTTACATCAGTTCATTTTAATTTTTCATGTGGAATTGTAAAGGAAAGCAAACATATTCTTACAATCCTCTACGAAAACATAACAAATATTGTATCTCTATTTCTAGGCAATATATTCCTCTTGCTCAAAACTTAGCTTACTATTTTACAAGCATTTCAAAAGTACCTGCCTTTATGTTGCCACGTATTAATACCACCATATCAGAACACAGTAGCCTTATATTTGAAGAGAAAATTAATTACAGAAATCATTAAGTCTACAAATCATTCTACTCCCACATTAATGAACTAGCTTCACGTGGGGCTCGCTCGAGTGAAATGTTTGCTTTCATTTCATCAGCATTCACTTGCTCCTGTCCCAGTTTCTATTTGTTTATGATGAAAAGCTCTTGTTTGGTAATGGCTCCCTGCTAAGTGCTCTGGAGACTGTTTAATCTCGCAGAGGTGAAAGGTGAATAACTACTTTCTAAGCATATTTCAGGCAAAGCTGCACTTGCTGTTTGTAGGTGTCCTGTGCTTAACAGTTTTTATAAATCAGACTATTATGTCTTTAATTTTATTAAAACACCTTATTGAATGATTTACACTAAAATGGACATCTCTTCTTAAAACTCAGCAATTGTGAATACATACAAAGAGTTCTCAAAAAAGATATGAGAAATAAGCCTTACAGTTTAGCCAAGTTTAAACTTGGAGAAAAGCCAAGAGACACAGAAAGATGGCTGGAGAACTACTCTCCAAGGAGAACAAAACCAGAATTGTATACAAACATTCGCTTTAACACAGACACTCTCTTGTTAGCACAAAGTCAGCCTGTGACCTCAGACCCTGTGCACTGGATCTGCAAGGAGAGCACAGCACTTGAGCCTCACCACCCGAATCCCACCCAAGTGACTTCAGCTAACTCTAATTGCCAGGAGGCTCTTTTATTCTTCCTCAATTTAAAAATCCCTGAACATGGCCTTAATTCTATAATGAGTTTTCAGAGAGTATGAAATATGAATAGCTAAAGCAGAAGACTTAATGCAATCCTACCATAACCTCTCTTTTTTTCTTTCCTTCCTTCCTTCCTTCTCTTTGCTTCCTTTTCCTTCTTCTTTCTCTCTCTCTCTTTCTTTAAGACATTTGACTAGTTTCATCTCCCCTAGATAAAATTTCTCAGTAGCATATTAAACGAAAGGACATTTCCAATTTAGGCTATCTCATTCGGTTTCTACTAACATACATTTCTTTAACAATGCCCCATGCAGCTACTATTGAAAGAGAAACTAGTAAACTCATTGTAACTGAAAGCATCTAAAACAGAAACATCAGCCAGCATTCCCCAAGGAACATGTCACATGACCAAGCATCTGTCAACTTTCCCCAAGGGACATGTCACATGACCAAACATCAGTCAGCATTCCCCAAGGGAAACATCTCACAGGACCAAACAGAAAAGTCTGAATGTAATACTGATGACAGCAACAGGAGTCAACCATCTCAACACACCCAATTTAAAACAACACTGGGGAAAAATTCACATTCATACAAGATAGCTTCCTAGGCCAGAAGTTGTGAAAATATAAATAATTGCATTAAAGTCAGAGGCCAAAACCATAGTGAGGCTACAACACAGAACACTTTCAAAGTTCTTATTCATGTTGAGTTTTTTGAGCTCTTTAGATAAGTGATTAGCTCATCAATTCTCCCTAGAAACAGGAAAAAAACAAAATAGGAATTAATTAAAACAAAGAGCAAAGCCCTATGTTCAAGCACATGTGACTATTAGGATGTGCTTGTGCATGAAAGACTGCTACATTTGAGATGAGGAAAGACTCTTGAAATATGCTAACACCATTCAGATAAAAAGGCAAGATTCAATTACAGATAATAACTCTTGCAATATATTAACATTTCCTGGTTTCCAAAAATATGATTTTTCTAAAGGCCTCACTGCTGTGTAGAGTTCAAAGTACCACCTTACATAGAGATAAAAAGTAATTATGGAGCACAAATGTCTATATAACAGTATATCTGTTCCAGTCTTGACCAATCTTAGCATACCACCCCCTCCTCTTTTGGGACAGTTGAATATCTATCATCAGCCTATTGTTATATTAATAACAACTCACAGTTATTTTGGAAGGTAGTATCTGAAAACTACACAACCAGTTTTAGTAAGTGGTCTTTAGGAAAGAGTAAAGAGCTGTGGACACCAGCCCAAGATCACTTGTTATTCGCCTAAGTAAGCTGCTGATCACCTCAGCCTGAGTTTATTACTTCATGACATAATACTCCCTTTACAAAGTTGTTCTAATAAAAAATAAGAGAATATATATTAAAGTTTTTAAAAGTATTGCACAGTACTATAGCAAATACATTTTTAGTAAAATTAAAACTAAAATCAATTCCTTCGTGAAATCCTTCCTTTTTGTAAACAGAATTCAAAATTCTATTATAAAACATTATATAGACAGAATAGAGTAAGTGTATTCTGTATATACAACTGAAAGAGAAATAGTTTTTATTAGACCCTACTATATACCACTCATCTTAAGAAACAAAACTGGTGTATTTGGGGAGCCAGGTAACCTGCACACTATCACATTTCTTTTCATTTCATAACATACCCTCAGACTAACCATTTACCTGATTTTAATACTAGTTCTCACAGCATTTGTGTGTCCCTAGTCTTTCTATCTAGATTTTCATCTTCCTTCCATCCTCCTCTGTGAATAGAAGTTCTCTCCATCTTCTACAACATTTTTCTCAGAGCCATATTTGACATTTTTTTTCAATCGAATCTGTCAAATAATCCCTATAGTTGAAAAAAATATATATATATAATAGAAATGAGTTACAGTGAAGTTAGTACCCACCACACCATGTGCAAGGACAATGGAGAAGTCCTCTGTAGTAACTTACCTCACAGCCTCATAGCACATGTATACAGTTAGTTCTACGTTCAGTTTAGATAAAATTACTTAAGAGCTAGGAATAAAATTCAGCTAATATTTTCATATTCACTTTTTTTTACAAAGATAGTTTTTACTATCATATTAAAGGGTAGGGTAGGGGGCTGAAGAGATGGCTCAGTGGTTAATCGCACCGACTGCTCTTCCAGGGGTCTGGAGTTCAATTCCCAGCAACCACATGGTGGCTTACAACCATCTGTAATGGGATCTGATGCCCTCATCTGGTGTGTCTGAAGACAATTATAGTGTACTCATATACATTAAATAAATAAATAAATAAATAAATAAATAAATCTTCAAGAAAAAAAGGGTAGAGTGTATTGTTGATGATGAAATGGTCCTAGATAATATCCAGTATTTCCTTAAAAAGAAAACAACAGATTAAACAAAGATTAATAAAATTTGCTTTCCTTTTAAAGAGAGAAACTGTCAGAAAACAGCCATATTATGGAGGAGTCTCGTGAAAGATGACTCTTTAAGTGTGTACTCTGACAGCAGGAAATTCAGAGGCACCATTCACCTGAGTAAGTGGTGGAAGAGCCTCCTGGCATACTTGCTGACCGGGTCTCTATATTCCAAAACAGTTGTATCCAGAAGTGGTCTTGTTGGAGCATAGAAGGTTCCAAGGCTGGCCTCGAGCTGTGCTGTGGAATTCAAACATAGCAGCACTAAAACAAGAGAAACTCCTTCAGTTACAACAGAATCCGCATGTTTGCAGTCAGGTTCAAACTTGGATGAAATGTGAGCTTGTTGCAGGAAAGATGAAATTAAAATATGACAGCTGGTACAAAAACAAAACCTGTGTATAAACTTTCACTTAAGACAAAGCTGACAATGACTCTAAGCAACAAAAAGCTGTCAAAACCGAAGAACTCCATAATGAACCAACCTCTCACCACAAATGGGTAATTAAAGCAGTGACTCAGCAAAGTAGCACAGCGTGAACTAGTCTTCCCAGTAAAATCAATTTGCAGTGTGCTCAGCATTAAATGTTCTCTTTAGCAGAAAGAGAAAACTAACTGTCAGAATAGGGAAATAAAATCAGCACAGTCGAAACGTTTTCTTAAGATATCAGTAAAGGCCAGCAGGTAAAGACACTTGCTGCCAAGCCTGATGACCTGAGTTCCATTCCCAGGACCCATACGGTAGAAGACAGAACTGACTCCCACATTGCTCTCTGACCCCCACACATTCACTGTGGCCTACACTCAAAACACACACACACACACACACACACACACACGTAATTTTTAAAATTAAATAATACAAATAAAACTATGCACATTGGAATAAGACGTCTGTGGTGCAACTTTAGGAGAACAATGGGAACTTCTATCTTGGCCTAAATCCTGCCATAAACAAGGTTCTGTTCTTTGTCCTTTCATGAAAGCAAACATACTGGCATAGGAGAAGATTGGAGAGAGGCTTTTGATAAAGAGGGGAGGCCAGGAGATAAGAGATAGGAGACAAGGTTCGTTCTGTCTACTTCACAGTTTTACCAAGATATGCCAGTGGGGTTGTGCTTCTGCCCAGAAATACCTGGCAGCGATTTACCATATGGTGAGAACACGAGCGTGTATGATGCACTGCAGCTCACAGCTAGATTCCTCTAATACTTATGCTTCCAATACTGGGCTGAATAAACAATTCATTATTTACTGAAACTCCTTGAGTTGTAGGCCTATTTAGATTTGCAAGTATTAAACACCTTGTCAGAATAATTGCTGCAGGCTTGACTAAGCTTTAGTAATTTCTTTTTTATTTTTCAATTTCAAATCTAGACAGTAAAATAGGATGCATTTTGGAGGTATTTTCTTTCAAAGCAGCAGTCAATTTAGATTAAAATTGAATATAGCACTGTTATTGTGAAAACAAGGCCGATTCTCGCGCCATTGCTTGTTTTCCTGACAGCATGTTTTGTACATCTGAAATGTTCAAGCCTACATGGAGCCCTCAGACCTCCCAGCACAGCTCCGGATTCATTAGGCCGCCCAGCTTGATGTTGAAGGCAGAAATGAAGATCTCAAAGACAGACCCAACATGGCTGGAAATAACAGCACACTAGGCTTCACTAATAAAAGGACAACGAATTACCATGTCAAATTTGTTAGATTCAGATAAAATAAATCTCAACAGGGAATTCTGAGTGCTTTAAAAATGTGTTTTGTAGTGACTTGAGGGAAATGCATATATCTGCTTAGAATAGACACATTTGGATAACCCAGGATATGTATAGATTTTGTTTTAATAGCCCAATATCATAAATGCTTTTTATTTCCATATCTTCCAATATGATTCTTTGGGAAGAACAATCCTTTATGGGGAATCTGATAATGCCCATTTATGTATTTCTTTATAATCTCTCCTACAAGCTATCAATTTAATATCATAAATTCACTAAGGAGCTAACAACTTCTCAGTGTCCTGAGTGAAACTCGATGCTTTATCTTTCCATATTTCTTCTTTAACTGTACACTTGGAACTTGTCCCATAGAGCACATACACTACATACTGTCGTTGGAGGCTCTGGTCTTTAGTTTCTGTTGTTACTTTTAAGTATATACTCAATCTTGAGAAGTTTATCAGTATTAAGAAATAAAAACATGAGATAATTTTGTAGGCAAAATTATAGTAATTTTTTCTATTGCCTAAAATCTTAGAGTTACACTTTCTATTTTAAAAAGTACCACAGTGGGCCATGGACTGTGGGAGGCACTTTCTTTATGTACAAACACTGACATTTTCATAGATGACTTTGGACTACTTCCAAAAAGCTCACTTAATTCTTAAACACATATTAGAAGGGAATTCTGGGAGTTAGGCCAAGGTCCATAATATAAACTTCCTAGAGATTCATGAGCTTATTGGTCAACGACAAAATTTTATCTGAAAACTTATTATTTATTTTGGAAATGCAATAAAAATGAAGAAAGCCTATTAAAACCCAGTGAAAATACTAAGATAGGAAATGTTCTCCAGTAATAGACCTGTCCTAATTTTCTTACCCTTCATTATTTAGGAATAACTGCTAGTCATAATTTCCTAACATTATTAGCAAAAAAAGATATGAAATAAATTTATAAGTCCCAGCTGTTTTGGTATATTTCACATCAAATAAAAGAATAACTTATGAATATAAGTAAAGAACTGGGAGATACAAAAATTTGTTCATATCTTATGTGTTATTTTCTTTTCAGTGTCACCACCTCAACAATAAACATCTTGGATTTCTATGGGCAAAATTACCAAGAAAAGGTGAAGCAATCCAAGCAGGCAGAGGGAGGAGCACATTGAAAGAACAACCCAAAAGCTTGGCAACAAGGAGCGGAAGCCTGGGCTACAGACGGTTCTGATGCATGCAAAGGGGGCTGTAAGGAACCGCTGTCTGAACAGAGGACTCACGTGTGAGAGAAATAACTGCTGTTTAATGTGAGAGAGGAATAAGACCTTGGTTTTATGCCCTTTGTCTGAGACAGAGAATAAATGAAATTTCTGATCAAAGCTTGAAATCTGAGCATATTTAACACATGAGCTTGACTGAATTATGGAACAATGATACTATGAGTTTCAACACAGGCCCAGGCAGAAAACATGTCCTCTGTGTTGACAATACCACACAAGGAAGTAGTACCATTTGGGAATAAGTCTTTGGTATCAGTTCACTTTTAATACAGCATTCATACTTTTGTTCCTTAGTCTCCAATAACAGAAGCACAAAACATCGTAAAACTGACTCCAAATGTATTCCATGTCCACTCAAAAGCACTAATGCTACATATACAGGTCTGACCTTCTCTCTCTGGAGTGAGCCTCTGTCTAAGAAGATGGTTCACGATAGCACTCATGCTGATGAAGCACTGCTGGCCTAGGGTGTCCCAGTTCATGCTGCTCAGGATACTGATTGCCTCATACACCTCATCGCAGTGAATGTACTGGAAGACGAGATCTACCAGGCCCAGCTGTCCTCGCGTGAGGATACCTGTCACAGAATAAGTAAAATACAAAGTCAAGTAACAAAAACAAGTAAAAATTGTTTTCTCAAATTACACAAAGGAAAAAATACACTGGGACATCAGGGGCACATTGGTTTACCCATTCAATAGAAAATAAATCCACTTCCAATCTTGACAGATCAGGAACGTTAAAAAAAATTAATTCAGTCAGTCATTTAGTTTTATTTATAAAAGGCTGATGGCATTTGAAACAATTTTTACACATTAAATGGCAAACACTGTGGCTTTTTAGCACCTTTCTGGTTTTTTCCCATTTTTTTTTTAATGGGACTGGGAAGATGGTCCTGCTGGTGACAAGCTTGGTGAGCAAACATGCGGACCCAAGTTCAAGCCCCTGGAAGCCACATAAAAAGTTAGGGACAGTAGTGTATGCCTAGGATCCCAGTGCAGAGGAAATGAGCCCAGGAGGAGGACGAGGGCTCACTAGCCAGCTCGTCTAGTTGAAAGGGAGATGTTCAAGCTTAGAGGGGGACAAAAAGATAAGAGGCGATTGAAAACGACTGCAGAATTGATGTCTGGCCCCCACATGCATCTGATCATATATATGAATATGTACATATACATATACACAAAAGGAAAAATGTTTCAACATTCATTTTTTTCTTCAGTAAGTGTTTTATTGATTCTGGTAAGTCTATAAAAACTCGGTACAAATAATCATAAAGCTAAATGAGAAAATGCCTGTGAAATTATTTTATAAGCCATAAAATATTACAAAATATTACTGTAATTTCTTTTTATTACTGTCATCAGAATTTAACTGGGATATTTATAGGTTTCATGTTTTTTAAAATATACTAGTTCATGAGAAAGATGCTGAAATTCTTCATACTAACTCCCAAGTTACATTAAAAAGAAAAACCCCAGCAGCCTACTCATGCTGTATCTAACAAGACTCAACTTGATAGGGAATCCAAGGAATCGCCCTAAGTCTATTAAGCAGTAAAACTTTACCATCCCTCTTGAGTGGTAGAATCAGCAGATGTAACTACCCACAGCCTCATGAGCCTGTGTCAAGCACTGCAAGTCCTCATCATAAATCAGGCAGCTCCTGACAGGAGATGTCAATGGGCAGAAAATAGCTGGAGTCTCTCCACTCACCGTGATCAAAAGCAGCAGTCTTCTAATAGCAAGGGAAACAAGGAAGCTGTTCTGAACAAAGCTGTGTATGATCACAGTCAAATAGTTCAAAAATAAAGAAATTAGTTTTAATGGTGGTGGAGGAGACACAGGACATACAGAGAAACAAGAAATGAATGATAATAGGCTTTGCATCTGAAATTATGCAAACTAGAAAACAGGAAGACATTTTTAAAGGGCTTAAGATAAAAAATAAAAATAACCTAAAAATTTAAACTCTCATACTAGAGGATTCAAAATTCATGAAGAAATAAAAAAGTCTTTAAATACATCTAACAATAGAGTTCTGAATAATGCAACAAGAGTGGACAGAACTGAACAGGGTGGGAGACCTAATAGACAATTACAGCTGAGGATGCAATGACCTTTCATGAATCAAGAGGCTGTATAAACAGAAAACCTGGAAAAATATTTGAAAAACACTGTCAGTGAAAACTTAACATCTAGATATATTTTCTTTCCTTTCTTTGTTTCTTTTGTCTTTCTGTCTGTCCTCCTCCTTCCTATGATAGGTCATATAGAGTCCAGGCTAGCCTCAGGCTCTTCATGTAGCAGAGGATGATCTTGAACCTCTGATCCTCTCTGGATTCTACCTCTTCTGTACTGGGGTTACAGGTATGCACAACTATGCCCAACTCAAGTGAGTTTTATCCCTAACCCAACGTTTGTAAAGCATTTCACCCAAAAACACTGGATCATATATTCTTTTTAACTACACATGGAACAGGAACCAAGCTAAAGCATCTCAGAGTAATAAAACATCCTGTAGTACATTTCAAATGTTTTAAATCATATGACTAGATTAGATTCTCTAACATAAATGGAATTAGATATAAAAAGCAGAGAGAAACCTCCAAATATTGAAAAAGTGTCACCAAGTGAGATCATCACTTGAGAGGAAGCACTGAGGGGTTGGAGCGATGGCTCAGGCAGAGGGGGATACTGCTCTGAGAGGAACCAAGTTCCATTTCCAGTACCTATGAC
This sequence comes from Arvicanthis niloticus, assembly GCF_011762505.2. Taxonomy (NCBI): domain Eukaryota; kingdom Metazoa; phylum Chordata; class Mammalia; order Rodentia; family Muridae; genus Arvicanthis; species Arvicanthis niloticus. The sequence continues at coordinate 21,093,189 of NC_047664.1, forward strand.
ACACAAGCTACAACTACCTATGGACGCCAGATCCAAGCGATCAAATGCCCTCTTCTGGACTGTGAATACCAACATTCACATATCCACACGCCCACACACACATAGATATATTTAAAAATAAAATAAATCCTCAAAGTCCAATAGAAGTGGTTGTTAAATTTTAAAAAATAAACAACATGACTAAATAAACATAAAAAAAATATGGCACTAAACATAAAATGTTCAACTCCAAAAGTCACCAGGGAAATAAAATTAACTATACATGCATTATGAAGACTAAAATTAAAAAGACCATTGATGTCAAGTCTTCGTGAAGATATAGAACAACTGCTGCTCTCGTTGCTCATGGACACTAATTTTTACAACCACTCCCATGCCCTGACATGTCCATTTCTAGGGTTTTCCCAACAGAAATGAAAATATATGTCTATATAAAGGCTTGGCCATAAAAGTCCAGAGCATTTTTAGTGCTTTAGCTTAAACCTTGAAATAAACCAAATGTCCACCAGCATGTGAAGGAATAAGAAAACACTGTGGTGTGCAGGTACATAATGGCTGACCATGAGGTGACAGGAATGGAAACTGACTTGCAGATAATATAGAAGATTCTCACAGGCTAATGTGGAGTGTGAGAACACTTGGGAACAAGGGAATTCGCTCCATGGCTCAATTTCTATGGAATTCTATAAAAAGCAAATCTTAATCTGTAACAAGAGAAATCAAAGCAGTGATTAAGTAAGTAAGGTGGGGTCGAATACAAAGGACTCTAAGAGAATGCTTTAGAGAAATGAAAATGATCTATCTCTTAACTGTGGAGGCAATCATGAGAACGTATATATTAAACTCACCGATGAGCATTTTAAGTGTGCATAGTTTATTTATGTAGATTATACTTTAATAGACCTTATTTATGTAGATTATACTTCAATAGACCTGATTTTAAAACATTACCTTTCTAAAGTGAAGAATGAAGATGCTGTGTGGAATAAAAGTTCACTCCAGATGAACTTGGAGATGACAAGAGTCATGAAAGCTGATGGGCATCCCATTGAATCCCTACATTTCTTTTCTTTCCTTTCCAGAATTAATAGATTTCGTTATTATATTTCCTTACTTATATTTATATAAGTTATATGTATCACTGTACTTTGGTTGGTTTTGCAACCCATAGCCCTTCTATACCTCAAACTGTAGTGGCTTAGGCTAATGCTGCTTATATTCTAATGCTAATTTGGGGCCCCAAAGGAAGAGAGTCCTCAAGTATAACAGTGACTCTGCCCCCAGTTGGTTGTGATTGGTGAATAAAGATGCCAACAGCCAATAGCTTGACAGAAGATACATAGGTGGGGTTGAGTTTTAGTTTGCTTGGAGAAAGGAACAGAGAAGTGAAGAAGAATCTGCCATGGAATACAAGAAGAATGTGCAGGAGAAGACAAAGGAGAGCAGTCATGGGTTAGCAGAGCCATAAAAATGTGGCCATGTAGGCTGGCCAATTGGAGCTAAGAGCAGCCCAGATGAAACACAGTAAGTGATGACTTGTGATAATGATAGAAAGCGGATTCTAACAGCATGGAGGGCACACAGTTAGTTGTTCAGCTATTGTGCTGTTTAAGGCATATTAAAATATAAAGGCTATGTGTGTGTGTGTGTGTGTGTGTGTGTGTCTGTCTGTCTTTCATCCAGGAACATAAATGGCTTAATGTGGGAAGAACCCACATGCCAGAATTTTTTAAATATATTTTTCTACATCTAGCCTTGCTGATTCCCTTTCTCCTCAATAGCCCCCTGTGCTTTCATGTCGAATATATGAGAGAAAGCATGCCATAGTCTATCTTTGCCTACACTGACCTCTCTCTTCTTCCCCTGATTTTTGACACCTTCCTTTCCACTTATCTCCCTAATTTCAAGCCTTTCCTCCTCTATTCTTTGAATATTCAATATAAAATATAGAAAACATATACTATTTGACATTTGATACTTAACTACCATCATGTGTTGAATAAGTAATAATACAGAAATAACTCCATGTTACTCAGCTGTTAAAAAAACTACTAACCCCAATTAGTAAAAAATGACATTTATAGAAAATATTACAGTTTCTCAAAAAAAAAACCCTATATACTTCTTGCTTTTTAGAGAAACAGACAGACACATAGACAGGCAGATAGATACACAGACAGACAGACAGACCAATACACACGCATACGTGCACACACCCACACACAGAGACAGAGCCTGGGAATTTAACATCTCACTGAGAGAAAAGATATTAGCTTTAATTTAGCTTACTCCCAGCTTTAGAGGTGTAGGAGGACTCTCAAAGGTAAAATGTTTTTGATTTGGAGGTTCCACTAAATAATTATTTCATCTACTAAAATAGAGAATATAAGAAAAAGGTGGGTTTAGTTGAAATGATGGTTACATGCCTGTACATTATATGAGGTGGTGTTAAGCAAATCAAGGAAATGTATAGATGTGGAATCGGGAGCAATCTTGGATAGAGTCAGAGATGGGAGAGTGGCTGAGTCCATGGTCTGCTACTATAAATGAGTGAATAGATTATAACTTTACAAGTTTATTTAGCATATAACATGGCAGGACAAGCAGAGATTGAACATACAGCAAACACCTCCTCCCCAGTAAGTACATTAATCCATTTATGAGGGTAGAGTCCTTGTGACCCAACTGGCTGTTAAAGACCTTGCCTCTTTACACTGTTACAGTGACAATTCAACTTCATTGTGGCTTCTGCTCAATAAAATTCAAACCACAGTGCAATGCTGAATTACAAAGAATAAAATACTTGAATAAAATACAGTAAGAATTAAAAGTATACCCCTGAAGAACTCCGTTTCATGAGTAGGCAGAAGACAAGTGTTAAAAAGCTGTTTTCAGAGACAGAAAATAAGTTCTTTGATCATCGAGGAAGTCATCTAACATCAAATACTGAAAAGTCATCAAGGATCAAAGGTTATCACATAGAAAATCACCAGAGACCTTTCCATGAGTAGTTCCAAAGTGTGCTGCAGACACAAACCACAGTTATGGTGCTGCTGGGACAATGAGAAGAAAAGCAGCCAGAAACCCAGTGTTCCCTGCCACATCCGTGACTCTGACAATGGAAGAAAGTCCATCAGAAGCAAAAGGAAAAGACTGCCAAGGAAGATTTGTTTCTTATGAGGTAGCTTGGGCCTTTCTATGCACTGTTTACCAAGATTCCTGGTAGGTGGGAAGGATAGCAACATAATGGTGCCATAGCAACAGCAGTGACAAGAACAAGAGGAATAGATGTCCTAGCCCTGCATGGCACACAGGTAAGAAGTGGCATGGAGAAGGGGGAGTGTACGTTCAAGCAGTGCTAATGAATTTCTAGGTGAAATCCTGGGTTAAGAGAAGAGCTGATGGTGTTAAAGAAAGTAAAAAGCAAAGAGGGCTGGTAATGGTTGTAGTTAGACTGGATGAGCTTTACAATCTCAATATAATGAGCAAGGTGCCTCTCAAAACTAACCTCAGTATGTGTATGTGCGATTTGGGATGAGCATACCATAGACATTTTCAATAGTATACGTATCCTTTATAGAATGCAATACTTACCTGTAGTGATACAGATAGTAAAGCCTTGTGATACAGATAGTAAAGGCTTTGAGTAAAATGTTTTAGCAACACTTTTGCCATGTTTGGGTCAACCAGTAGAGGCTGAGAAATTGTTCTGGGGCTGTTTGACCCTTGAAGAAATGTTGTCTCCCTGGAAAGTCTGCACTTGGTGCTACATTGAGAACTTGCAGCAGCACCATCCTTGGCTCTAAGACACTCCTCATAATCCTGGAGTTCTTACTTTTGATTATGGCTAGCCATGGTCAAAAGGGACCGAGATTTCTGTGGGCTGTCTATTCTCACGGGCAGCAAGGGCAAGATAACTCTGGTAGCTGGAACCTTTCCCAGCTCCAATTAACCTTGTATAATGTTTGAACAAAGTAACTGGAGTGAGTTAGCTGGGTGTCAGTCTTTTCCAAGAAGGCTGAACCCCTCTGGTCCTTCAGGAAATGAAGGCTTAGCATCTTCCCGAGCTTCAGCACCTATGACCAACATCAATTAATACTTACTGGAATTCCCATTAGGAACATGGCATTTCTAGTTACTTCCCAAGGAAAGCATGCATCTAAAAGTCTTCTTGTAAGTAATCTTGAGAAGATGTCCTTTTCATACCTACCGTGTTTGTGTGACTATTGAAAGAGACTAAGATGGAGCACCCAACCTTAAGAGTTTCCCACAGCATTATGCTAACTGACTTGGCATCTGCCACTGCCATGTTTACATTGACAGCATCCTATTTTAGACTATGATCTATGATTTGTCTCTACAATTTTAAATTGTAAGCTACACCTTTCATGTCAAATTTTCCAAAGGCTCGCATAACAAGCATCTGAGAAAAAGAGTCTCATAAAGCTCTCTCTTGGGAGAGCCACACATGCAACTACCTGTTTACATATGCAGTAACTTGAATTATACATGAAAATGCCACATGGATGCCCAGAATCAGCTCTGTGTTAATTCAAGAAGTATATTAATTTTTGGATGTATTTAGTAGCAGATCATAAGAAAAATCTGTTCTTTAAAACTAGGTTTTCTATTTTTTTTTTTAAATGCTGGTTGGAATCTACTATTTCAAGTAATCTACTACTCCCAGGAAAGAAAATTTTATATAAATATTAATTTCATAATACATTAAAAATGGGACACAAAGCTTTTTAAAAAATCCTTAGATATTCCACATTTAGCTCTTCCAAAGAGCTAAATTGGAAGACTGTGCAGTTAACACACAGTCCTGTAAACTTAAATGAAAATACAATTTAAATGATAAATGTCAGTTGCAGAAGTTATCACCTTTCTATCTGAGTGCTTGACTTCTATTGGATAATTTTATTCCAAGAGACCTTCTTGGGAAAAAGAGGTGACAGCCAACTCATTGCCTAATTGATTTAGGAACAGTGCCCAGGGAAACAGTCCAATTAAGTTTACAAGCTGGCAATTAGCAGGAAGCCCTCTAAATCCCTACACTGAGAGCCTGTTTACTTTGGTAAGAAGGCAAATGTGCTAGAGATAGGAAGACAAAACTGTGCTTTTTGCAAAGCTGTTGTGAGGAGGCGGACAAGGGAGGGTGGAAGGGATGCTGGGTATGCATGGACAGACAGCATTCTGTTTGACAAGAAACTGAACCATTTAAAGGGGTGGGGGGAGAAAGAAGAAAAGGTAGATGTGTGTGTGTGTGTGTGTGTGTGTGAGAGAGAGAGAGAGAGAGAGAGAGAGAGAGAGAGAGACAGAGAGAAATTGTGTATGTTTTAATAGATATGGAAAACACCAAACATCCACTTTAATTAGTGCTGTGTATGGAGACATAAAACTGTTAAAATGTAGTTGGATAAAGTCTAACTGGGCTATCTCATAATAGCAGAGATTCCAAACATTTGTGAACAATTTTAAGGTTATGAGACGAATCAGCAGCATTTCTCCTATGACAAGGAACACAGCTGTCTTTATATGCACTCCATCCTCGGATCAGTCAGGTCACTTCCACTAGAGTGACTTCTTGCATTCAATTTGGGGGCAGGTAGAGCAGTGTGAAAAGAGAGAAGTCATAGCTGCTTGGCAAAAACCTTGATGTCCTTAAAATCTAACTTTGAACCCACAGCAAAGCCTGCAAGGTTTGCAAATGTATTTATCTATCTTTTCAAGTACATAATTTTTATATGTTTTAATTAAAAAATGCTTTTGTCAACTTAAGTCCCTCAAAGAATGCTAAAGTATACAAAACTACCTAAAGTAGTTCTTGTCCTTTCAGTACGAACCTGGCAATCCAGAGCTATGAAAGGCTAGTGATCATCAGAATACTTCACTTTAAGGATCCCTATTGGAAATGAGCTTCATTACTTTATAATTTATAAACAAGAAAGCTCTTTGACACTTCTATCTAAAAGGGAAACAAACAAACAAAAAACAGGACCACAAAGTTACACAAAGGTCCTAAGTGTATTTTAACTAATATCTGACTTATTTCTTTTTAAACATTTGCTCTACCCAATTCCAACCTGCACAGCAACAGACATGGATAATCTAAAATAATTTTTATAAAGAAGTGTTATATTCTATAACACAGGCTTTCCTGATGAACACAGAAGTTAATTTTTAAATTCTGATCTACATATTTCTTATGTAGATTTCTTATATTTTAGACATTTTATTTCAGAAAACATTAGAAGTAAATGTTCAAATTTAAAAAAAAAAATACTGTGTGTGTATACCATATGTGTGTAGTGCTTAGAGAATCCAGAAGAGGGCATCAGATCCCCTGAAACTGGAGTTACAGGTAGTTGTGAGGCACCATGTTGGTGCTGGGAACTGAACCCGGGTCCTCTGAAAGAACAGTAAAAAACAGTCTTAACCTCTAGGCCATCACTCCAGCTCTGAAAATTCATACTTTTTAATCATCATTATGGACAATTAGCACAATTGCAAAAGTCTTAGATATTTAATTCTTTGCTAGTTAGAAACTGCCCCCAAGTGTTTTCAAGGAACCTACAGGCAATCACTGAAAGGCAGACATTCTTATGGGATGAAAAGCAGAAAATCTACATTTGAAGAATAGTTTGATGTCTTAACTATATCACAACATAAACGAGGTGCCTACCAGGCTCCTTGACTTACCAAGTTTAAACATCAGCACACCCAAAGGTCCTCTGTTGAACCTGAGGAAGAGGAGGTCACAGATTTCTCCTCTTTTGGGCTTCTGGAACATAACAGGAGGAGCTATCCACTGCATTTGAACAAGACTGCTTGAAACATCAAAGAACTTATTGAATTGCAGAGTCTCCTTTGGTGAGCAATCTTCTGCCAAGAGCTGGATATTGATAGGAGACAGAGCTATGTCAAGAATTTGTAGCTCCCCTTGGTTGCTGCCAACCAGCAGAATGGCGCCACTTGGGTGGCAGCTTATCAATGAAGGCCTAAGTTCAGCCTGGGCCAAGAGAGTCACTCCACGGTGAGCTTCATAGAGAATTACTGATGAGTCTTCACAGCCCACGATCAGTTTGTCTTCCGTAGGGTTCTTGCAGCAGCTGATGGCCTTCGATCTTAGTGGTATTCTGGTAACTGACACGCAATGAAGTTTGTTCCGGACAGATTCATAGATACAGCTGTCAGCCATGGGCTCCTTGTCTACACTGATGGAGCACTCCATTGTAAACACCTGATACGGTTGCTTGGTGCCAAAATGAACATCCAAAGGATTCCATTCTGTGCGAACAGAACTCAGAACCTGTAAGAATTGTGCCAAATATATAAAGACAGACCTTGGTTTTGCTTCAGCTGTCAAGTTTTTTAATTCAGAATCCACTTAAGACCTGAAACTGCACCTTGGCAACAGTTGGAAACAATAATACACAGAGCACATACAGATTTCAGCACAGCTTCAGGAACTGAACTATATGATTTTAAATTTAACAGTTTTAAATAAGTCTGATAATCCCTTAAAGTTGTACGTCTAATGATATATAAAAACTAGTAAAGTGAAATTTTATTAAAATAATAAGACTAGCAGAATACGTTTAGAAGTCTGAAAAATTTTAAAGGATTAAGTAATAATCTCTTTTCCACCCACTACTCGAGCCAATTTTGAGATTATTAGTAATAAATTATTGCCTAGGTAGACAAAGGGAAAAAGCATTGGCACTCTATTAAGTCTTACAAAATTATTTTGCTATGATAAAAACAAAGTATGACAGATTGCTGTATAAACAAATTGTCAATAGAAATAATGTAATATGTTAGCTTTAAAATGAGATAAGAAACTAAAAATTAATAAATGATATATTTTGAAGCTTGTGAAAAACAATTTAAAAGCATCATTAGTGTAGAAAATAAAAATTTTGTTTTATTTGCCCACAGAAACACCAACCAGGAGACAAAGGGAAACAGGATACTCACTTACTCATATGTAGAGAGTGGGGGGTCAGGAGTGCCATTAAATACTTTGCTCAAAAAGTTAACCACGAAATGATAAAGAAACATTGAGCAACATTTTTGATAAAAATTTGAGCTCACTGAGAAGTAGGCTTAGGAAGTAAGGTTGTGCACTTGACCGTGAACCCCTGTGACTGCTGCCTGGACTGGCCACCATGATGAACTGGGCCTTGAACTGTGAGCTAGAATTAACACTTCCTTCTTTAAGTTGCTTTGGCCAGGATGTTTTACTCACAAGAAGAAAGGGAACTAACCTGCCTGTGACTGACTGCCTAAACTGGATTTATTGAAGATGGAAGACCCACCTTAACTGCAGGTGGTGCTATTCCTGAACTGAGGAAAAGGAGAAGCAGCCTGGGACTCAGAGTGCACTGCTCTCTGCTGTCTGAATGCAAACATGAGCAGCTGCCTCCTCAAGTTTCTGCTGCCAGGCCTTCTCCATGATGAATGTACCCATGAACCGAAATCAACCCTCCCTTCCTTAAGCTGTTTTGTCAGATATTTTATCATGTTGACAGGACAGTAATGAATAAACAAGTAGACCAAAATTATCCTAGTTTTCTAAATCCCCTCCAGCCAGGTTATATTCTTTTTATTATTTTACTTATTTACATTTTAAATGTTGTCTCCCTTTCTGGTTCCCCCTCCATAAGCCCCCCCTCCTTCACCTCTAAGACGATGCTCCCCTACCCACCCACCCACTCCCACCTCACCCCTCTAGCATCCCCCTTATCTGGGGCATCAAGCCTCCACAGGACCAAGTACATCCCCTCCCACTGAGGCCAGACAAAGCAGTCCTCTGCTACATATGTAGTGGGGCCATAGACCAGCCCGTGTATACTCTTTGGTTGGTGGCTTGGACTCTGGGAGATCTGAGGAGTCTGGTTGGTTGATATTGTTGTTCTTCCTATGGGTTACAACCCCCTTCAGCTCCTTCAGTTCCTCCCCTAACTCTTCCATAGGGGTCCCAGGGCTCAGTCCAACAGTTGGCTGTGAGTATCTACATCTGTCTCAGTTTCCAGGTTATATTCTAACCCTACCTCCATAAATGTTTTCTATCTTCAACCAGTGAGTATGCTATGATATGTAGTCTTCTGTTTTAGGTAGTCATATGTCCTCATTTTCACTATAAGCTTAAAATACAACTATGTTGTGGTTTTCACATGGTTCTATATCTGTGAAGAAGCAAACTCTGTGCTAATGGTAAACTCACCATAACTGTTTTAAAGCTATAAATATAATGCAAGTAAAAGACTGCAGCACTAGTTGAAGTAGACCTCAGAACACTCAAGGTCTTTTAATGGAACCCTTTGGGCATACCGGATATTTTAAACTGAAGGAAACTGGAGATACTAAAGGCTATGAGATATTGAAGAAAACATAAACTCACAGCAAGATAGCCTCAATAAAAGGGCCCAGTAGGATGGCAGCAGTCTCCAAGTTACAAGGCAGGGTTAGGATTCAAGGTTCAAGGTTCAGGGATCAGAGGCCAGGACTCAGGTTTCCAAGGTTTTGTTTGTTTGGTTGGTTGTTTTGTTTTTATTGTTTGTGGTGGTTAGTATTGGGGTTTGGAGTTTTTTTATTTTGTTTTGTTTTGTTTTGTCTCTACCAGTTTGTGAGACCCTCTCTGATAGGACTCAGGTCATGCTTTGCTACTATTGTTGATATCCACTTAAGGGAAAAAGATGTTTTACATAGTATAACTAAGACTACCACTGGCTTGGGTGTAGCCTGACAGTGAAGGACTTGCCTAGACATCAATGAGAGCACAGGTTTGATCCCCACACTACAAACCAAAACAAAGCAGAAACAGAAAAAAAAAAAAAGCCCCACTAAAGTCTAAAGATAAACAAAAACAAACTTGAGATATGTAAGTTTCAGTTTCAATACTTAAGATTTATTTTCTTTCTAACTTTTGTGTGTATGGTGGTGGGGGGCTATGTACATGTGTGGAGCTCAAGTCCCAGGCTACCTGGGAGCCTTCCAGCACAGGCCTGGAACTGGACTGCAGCCCTCTGTGGGAGCAGCACCAGCTTTCAATGACTGAACTAACTCTCCAACCCTGGACGATGCTACGCTTCATACACATCTTATTCATTTCAATGCTACAAAATGGGTGCCATAAATTTATATTCTGGGGATAAGAATTATAATGGTCAGAGAGATGGGATATTGATAACCTACAGTCTAGGCAGGACACCCTGTGATCAGAGGAAAAGAATGAGATTCAGGGAATCAATAACCTTCAGTATGGGGGAGGAGTCCCCAGAAAGGGAAGAAGAACGAGGTGAAGAGGGAAGCATGTGCTGAGCTGTTCTGCCAGCCCTGCATCCTAAGCCATTGTGCATAGTATGACAACAGAAATTTGGAAGAAGGCCTAGTAGATGATTGTGCTTAAGGGTGCTTCATTCTTAGGTCAGTTAAAGTGTTCTAAAAATAGTGTACTCTTGAAATGTAAATGGTAAATTATCTTTAAAATAAAACAAATAAAACTGCCCCTTAATACTGCCCATCTACCACTATTTGCTACTATAGTATTTTGGACTCTTTTGACAGAATTATGTAAAGAACAGATGGAGGTGTGTTTATAACTCTCAGAATGATCTGTTAACATGAATAGCCAAAATACATGTATGTTAAAAGTATTTTGTCCCAATTGTCCCTCCAAGGTCAGCACAGGGCGGAGCAGCAGCACTTGGGCCCTGCTTGAGTCCTAAGTCCTGGGCAAGTTCGCCTCCTAAGTCTCTAGTTTTCTCTTCTGAAAAGGTTGTATTCACATATGTTGTAGGATTGCTGCAGAATTTAAAATAACTAAGATGCAAGGGACAGAAGCACCCTCAATAGTCACTTTTACTTTGGTCCTAAAAAGCAAGCCCAGTTCCTTTAGCAAGGTCTGCAGATAACAGAAAGGCACTGATCACTGAATAAGATCTGTATTTTCTTAGTTAGGACTTACAGTTGGTACTTATATATACGTGGAAGAATGTTTACATACAGAGAAAACATGGATTGGAAGCTGACACTCAGTGCATCTCATCTATTTATGAGACTTATCACTGTACTTGGTGTACAGCAGTGGCTCAATAAGTCGCTGAATACATTTTAAATAAGATAAAATTACTGAGGGATAAAAAGAAAAGACTCAAAATTTGATGTCAGAAAAAAAGTATGAAAATCCAAGGCAATGTTCTCTGCCTTCACATGAAGACAAAATCTCAACAAGGAAGGAACATGAAGAAAGCAGGAGAAAAATATCTGTAATTTTTCTTTTGAGAGGTAAGTTTTATTTGATTTATTTTAAATGGTCAATGCCAACAAGAGGTATCTGACATCAGAGGTAGCCAAGTAGGGGAGATTTTCATTCCAAAAGAGGGGTGATCATGGCCCAATATTTATGTGCATGTGTTTGTGCGTATGTGTACATTAAAACTATGTAGTAGAAAATGTTAAAAATGTAAAAATTCAGGCTAAGAAATAGCAGAAGAGGGCTGGAGAGATGGATCAGCGGTTAAGAGCACTGACTGCTCTTAATCCAGAGGTCCTGAGTTCAATTTCCAGCAACCACATGGTGGCTCACAACCATCTGCAATGGAGTCTGATGCCCTCTTCTAGTGTGTCTGAAGACAGCAATGGTGAATACATAAAATAAATAAAACTTTTTTAAAAAATAAGAAATACCAGAAGAAACAACCAGGTGAGTTTCTAAAATTTCCTAAAGAAAATGGGTTTAGCCAAGTTTAAATCAGTCTGCTTTCAGTTAAACCAGCGGAAGGTTCATTATGGTGAACCTTCATTTTCATTTTTTAAAGAAATCTGACTTTTTTCAGAGAATGGTGGCACACACATATAATCCCAGATTTTGGTAGGGGGAAGCAGCAATGTCAGGAGTTGAAAGTCATTCCTCAGCTACAAAGCAACTTCCTAGAGAATTCTGAAGGCAACACACACACACACACACACACACACACACACACACACACAATCTGAAAATAATTAGATAAAATTCACACAAGAACAGTACAGGAAAAGAAAGCCATATCAGCCAGTATGACTGATGACCATTCAAGAAGGATAGCTTCAAACTCAGAAAGAACAAAGAGCAGAAATGAAATCAGAGTGAGTTGGAGGCTGGCTCAAGTCTTCACGTTTCCCGTTCAGCTAGAGAGGGTATCTCTCATGAATCTTTTAAAAGTCACCCAATATGCAAATCAGGAAAATTATTTAAAGAGAGGCCTCTTCTGGCACTGAAGCCTTCACCAGTAGGTAAACAGGTTACTTAAAAGATTATGCAGCAGCCAGAAGTTCTTAGCTTATCACTAGGATTTATTCCGAAATCTACATTCTCTCCATCACTTTGCAGAATTTTTAGGAACAGAAGATAAAAAGTACATTTTATTTTTACTTCTTTTTATGAAACATTCAACACACACATAAAAGTAGAGAGAAAAATATGTGAAAAACAGCTTTAGGAAATACTATCTTTTTGCCTCAATTTTAAAAATAAAATATCACATATAAGTTGAAGCCTGCCAGGCCCCATTTCCTTCTATCCCACCCCAGAGGCAACATTGTTATGAATTTGGTATTTATCCTTATGTATGTTATTATTCATCAGTCTAGAATAGCCATATAGAACATTGAATCACTCTGTGTTATAGGTTTGTATAAATGTTATTAAACTGTCTCATACTGTAATTTCATTTTGCTCAATTTATCCTTCTGAAATTTAAGAAAGTCTCACAAATATAGTCTAGTCTTCTATATAGCAATCCACCCTTTGAATGTACCATAAAATATATTTTTGTTTGCCTGATTTAAGCTGGTGTGTGTGTGTGTGTGTGTGTGTGTGTCTGTGTGTGTGTCTGTGTGTTATCAGGGAAAAAACACAGGGTATCCCATTTGTTTAGCAAGCATTCCACCATTGAGTTATTTATGTTTACAGCCTGTTATTTAAGTTGTTCAGCATGTATTGAACTTGTGGTCCTCTTTCCTCAGACACTAGACTAGTTGAAATTACAGGCAGCCCTGGGTCTGTATTCATCTCTTTCATAGCCCCCTCCCCTCTTTCTGGATCACAAAAAATATTTCTACAGGAAGCAAGCATATTTTTAAAAATCTTACTAAATAAAAAATATAATGCAGACTATTTTAGTTAGCGTTTCTATAGCTGTGATAAACACCATGACCAAAAGCATCTTGGGGAGGAAATGGTTTATTTCATCTAAAAGCTTATGAGTCAGGACAGAAAACCAAGGCAATACCTGAAGGCAGACACTGATGCAGGGGCTATGGAGTAGTGTTGCTTACTAACTTGCTCAGCCTGCTTTCTCATATACCCCAGGTCCATATTACCCACAATTAGCTGGATCCTTCCATAAAAAACCAGCACATAGGCTTAGGGAGAAACATGTCTCTTTTTCATATTAGTTAATGGCTATAATCCTGAGGTACATGATGAGATACCTAGGACATCATGAAAAACATCTACTTGTTTCAACATTTAATTCATCAACTGCATATTAAAACAAAATATAGTATTTGCTTTTATATATAGCATGCTTAATGTATGTTGAATTTTATTACTATTTCTCCCATGCTTCCTTATTGCTAAACTTGAAAGAACAACAGATATTAAGTTGTTTCTAGTTCTTTCTTACTACTGAAAAGTGATGCCATTATACATACTAACAATCTGTGTGTGGTTCCTTATACACATAGACTGGCTTTCCATAGTGTCAGAGACTCACCTCTAATCGTTTTAGTTATTTCCATGTTGTTCTGTATCACAGTCTACTAACTTCTACAAGTAGCAGCAAATAAGAGTTCCCTATAGCTCTACATATCCAATCAAATATAGCATCTAAAGAAAATGTGAGATTTGGGCCAGCAACACAGCTCAGTGGGTAAAGGCACTTTCCAGCAAGCCTGATGACCTAAGTTTAATCCCCTGAAGCCACACGGTGAAAGGAAGAACTGACACCCACAAGTTTTCCTCTGAACTCCACATGAGTACTGTGGTACATACACATAGGCGCGCATGTGTACATACACATACACATACACACACACGTGTACACACACACACGTGTACACACACATACAGGCACATACACACAGGCATGTACATATACACATACCATACATAAACAATTAAAAGTAAAAAAAAAAAAGCTCTAGAAAGAAATAGTAGCATTTGGTTTTAAGTAGCTGTATTCCCTATTTTTAACATTTTCTAATTCTGACATTTGTATACAGATTAATGTATAAATGCTAATAAGCATTAAAATTGGCTTAGAAAGATAAACATGTCTACCAGGAAGCATGAACATTCTTTCATCCATACTTCTTGGTATGGGTTAGCTATAATCTTACATGTTTGTATTAATATAGTCTTCCAATCTACAAAACTACTTTTTATAGTAGTCAATACAATATATCAAAGACTTACTTCATCAAAGAATAGGCAAATACTTAATGGAACAGAATAGCGAGCCAATGATTTTCAACAAAGAGCAAAGGCAAACCAATGAAGAAAGCAGTCTTTTCAACAAACAGTTCCCAATAGCTATATATATAAATAAAAACACATGGATCCAAACACAGACACTTAACACAGAGTTCAGGTGCTAATGAAAAGTTTTATCATATATTCCTAATTTTGAGAGTAGCAGCACCTTAATTTTTTAATCTCTTTAAATCTCCACATACTACAGACAATTCTTTTAGATAGCAAAGCAAAATATCCATGAACAGTAGATTAGGATTTTTAAAAGATAATTAGGTACAATAAATATATCATAATAATTTAGGCTATTTAAAATGAGAGAAACGAGCAAAACAGCCTCAACAATTAAAATCCTAGTGGTGACATTAGGGTGGTTATCTTGACAAAACATGTGTGAGATAAAATATAGAAAATAAGAAATTATGGGATCAAACTCATTGCTGAATTCCTGTACTGGGAGTTTTGGTATAAACATAGAAATGTAGCAGTAATATAGAAGAATTAAATGTAAGAACTATAGTATTGAGCCAGCAGTATCAATATGGATATACTATTACTATGTATACAAATACAAATATTGCTCCTGAAGAAATGTAGACAATGACCAATCCAGAAACAACAAGCCAATGTCCCTGTTTCATGACTTAGACTAAAAAATATCATTTTACTTTTAAAAAATAGTGTCTTGGAGAAATGGCTGATTCTAGCCTAGGACAGGCAATGTACAAAATGAGTGTGACCCACCCACACACCAAACTGCAGGGAATCCACCAAGATTGCTGAGATCATAACAAGAGAAAGCAATTTGAAGACACTTTTTCTAGAAAAAAATGGGGTAACCTAATCTTCTAAAAGATAAAGTCATAATTTATGTACATAAAATAGAGTGTTTGAATCTATGAATTAATGAAGCTATTTTAAAAATTAAAATCAAACATCTTCATTATAGACCAGTTTATTATCTCAACAAATGGTAGGAAAATAGACATTTATTCAACTTATTATATATGGCTGATAGAGGTGTTATTTTACAAGAAACCAGATAATAAATGAAAATAAAATTATCTAATTATAAAATGACCATGAATCCATGACCCTTGGAGCTGAACATCAATAGCTAACATCAAAAACCAGAAACAGGTATAAAAGCCAATGAGCCTGATGATAAAAGAACAACTGCTCCAGAGATTCCCACCAACGTTATAAACTCAGAACTGTGGGAGGGCAGAGAAACATATTAAAGGGTGCCACACAGATACAAACAAGACCCAGTCCACAAAACACTAGAGTTGCAGCAGAAACCTTTTAAGGAAAGAAACAGACTAGTGGAAACTTGTAGACTAAGATACACCCTGGAATGCTCTAAGTGAATATAATGCTTTGTCTTCTGGGAATGTACACAAAAGTGGTAAAGACCATACAGGTAGATAACAAAGTGGTTGAAGCTGATGGCAACCATTTCCTTGGAGAACAGAGTTGCAGTCAAGATTGATACAGCACAGGAATGAGCTTCATGGGGATGCTGATTCCAAGAGTGTTTTGCTTGTAATAGCTCATTAAGCTATGCATCAATTTTGTGGCTTGCTTTATATGCATTATATTTTGTAATAAATATAACTTAAGCCAGTATTTTAAAAAAAATTTCATAAAACAATACACCTAGCTAAAAGCTAACACAGGTGCACCTTGTTGTCCATGGTGTTCATAAATATTCTGGCTTTTCCATTGAAAATATCTGTAATATTTTCTGGATGCCTTGCCAAATTGTACTGTACTAATAGACAGACATGTAAATCCTTTCCCATCAGTTACTGCTCTTTAAAAGAGTCTCAAAACAATGCTTCATTCATACGAGACAGTGAAGGCAGAGGCAAGACAACTGGGAGCTCAGGGATAGCCTGGACTACATGAGTAGTTTCAACCAAGCAAATAACAAACACAAACAACAAAACATCTTATAAGAAGAAAAATATGTTTGTGAGGTTTTATTATCTAGATCTAACAAGTCATAGATTGCGTAGCTCTGTGTATGTGTCGGTGGTTATTTGGGTGAGCAAGGTCATGTGGTCTCTCAATAGATATCTTGATGTGAGCACATAATAAAAGCTACAACAACTGCATAAACATAAAAGGGAAGAATGAGCTGTCATGACATTCTTGTCAAAGTGAACAGAAAGACAGAAGAAAACAATAAAAACTTCTCAAAACAAAGTAAAAGGAGTAAAAAGAAATGTAAATGAAGATGTTTCCATATAACACATGATAATCCATACATAAACTGCTAAAACATGTTTATACATGTATGTCCAGGCTCATGGATGTGTGCACATATGTATGTGTTGGTATGTCTGGGAGGTGTTAGATCTGCTAGGTGTTACTCCTCAGGACATCCACCTTGTTTTTTTGAGACAGGGTCTCTAATGAGGACCTGGTGTTTGGCAGTTTAGGTTAGGCTGGCTGCTCAGAGAGCCTTAGGGACCCTGTGTCTCCAACTCACCAGTGTGAGGATCACACCTGGCTTTTTACTTGGCCTTGTAAATCAAACTGAGGTCCTTGGGCTGAAATGCAACTGAATCATCTCCAAGCCCAGAAAATGCGCTCTTAATGAATTTGCTGATAAGAATTCGTTTTTCTACATTACTTATCATATATTTTTTTCAAAAGAATCATTTTCTTAGATTACATAATTCCCCTTGCTCTGTGCTTCTAATTAAGATAAACAATATTTGTTTAGAACTTTGTGGTGTGAAATTGGACCAGGCATTTTCTAATATCCATAAAATAAAATTTAAAATGTTTTCCCTCAGAAGACAGATAATTTGGTCACAGAGAGCTGATTTCTGCTGCCTTTGTTTTCTTACTTTTTAGCAGCTTGGTAAGCCAATTTTCTACTTAGACTCCCTGTTACAACTCTCATTTGCTGCAGTATGTGGGCTTTATCCTTTCCATGGTCTGTTATGCAAAAAAGATGGCTTCCGCTTTCATTTGTTTAAGTTTGCTGTAAAGCAGTGGGTCTCAACTTGGATGTACACGAGATCACCTAGGGAACCCGAAACAGATTACTGATGCCCCCTCCTGACTGGAGTCTGATGGAAGTCTTCTGGTGGCCCAGTCTCAAAAGCTCTGCAGGCGACTGTAATGTATTGCCAGGATATGAACTACTGTTCTAGGATTCTGCCACTGTCAAAAATAAAAGCTTTTTATCTTTTCTGATGAAGCCTATGTGAAAAATACATTTTAAAAAATCTATAGTTTAACAGATTCAAAAATTATCAATTTATTCTCTATGAAGATTCTTTTCTCTTTTGAGTTATAACTTTAGGATTTAAAAGTATATTGTCTTATTATTCTGGTTATAATCAAAGTTAAAGTCTGTTGCTGCCAGTGGAAGGACACTGAAGGAACAGTCCTGACTACTACAACTTTAGCCACTGGTGGTTTTAGTTCATGACATGCTAAAAATGTTCCAGTTA
Source organism: Arvicanthis niloticus (assembly GCF_011762505.2). NCBI lineage: Eukaryota > Metazoa > Chordata > Mammalia > Rodentia > Muridae > Arvicanthis > Arvicanthis niloticus. The sequence continues at coordinate 21,111,183 of NC_047664.1, forward strand.
AAGATTATGTCTTCATATGAAGGAAAACAATTATTTCCACTTAGCTTTTGCATAGTGAAATTCACAAGAGTTTCTGGAAAAAAATTAAAATTTTTTTCTGAACAGATGAATTTTTGATAGACAATTTAAAGGACCATATCCTAAAACAAAAGCCCTTGCCAGGAAAATAAACTGCATATAATGAAATATCGGAAGTGAAAGAGAGTATATTAAGCTATAAGTGGTTCAAAATCATGTGTGGGCTTAGGACATGGCTCAGTGGTTTGCACCCAGCATGGAAGAGGCTCCAGACTAGATGATTCCCAGTAGCTCCAAAAGTGATCTTCACATATCATATGCAAATTTATAAAAACCAATACAGATGCTTTTATAAAGTGGCTGCTTTAATCTTACTGTCTATAAGTAGTCAGTCACTCACTATGGCTCCTACCTGTAGCAAACTGACACTTTCCTGTGCTTATTTTCATATTTGTCTCTTCTTGGTAAAATCCTAAGATCCTTGCAGACAAGACAGTTTCTTATTCCTATCATCAGAGATGACACACGGTGCTTATGCAAGATCATGCTTCAGGCTGCTAGCTCCTTCAGGCAGAAACACCACAGTTAACTGGAAATGGGAAAACTGAGTTAATGAGTAAATTCATTTGGCCAGAGCATAGATTTATATAAGAAGGCAACACTGGAAAGGCTGGTCCAAACCAATTTGGATCAAGCTGAGCTTAAGTTCACCATATACTAAAAAGCTGAGTGAGTATGGCCAAAACAGATCTGTGTTTTAGTGCCCATACCTGTACACATTAGAGCCACCAGCAGCCTGGGTGAACTTATCTGGTTCAAACTTACTATCTTAAAAATAAGAAAACTAAAGCCAGTTAGACTGTTACCTACCCAAAGCCAGATAGAGAAGCTTTCCAAAAAGCTTACTGCTGAAGAACTGGGAAAGGTCCAGTTCTTAAAGAAGACACACAGTCATAAATATCAGATATATATGTATGTACTAGGACCTTTCAATGTTAAAAGGCAGCCTAAAGCTGGACATGGTAACACATGCCTTCAAACTCAACACTCAAGAAGCTGAGGCAGGAAGATCAGGAGCTTGTTGCTACCGTCTTACTATCTGTAGGTTACATTTAAAAACCAACCAACCAACCAACCAACCAAACAAACAAAATAACCTGTCTCCAAAATAAATGAAACTCAAAGACTAAAAGTTTATGTAAGTGGAAAAAAGAGAAAGCACAGACCTACTCATTTTATCCTAGAACACGGATTTTGAAAAATACTTCCTAAAGTCTGAAAGGTTTAGAGGAAAATATTGGAATAGACTTGTTTCACCCAGCTAAAACTAAATTTTTAAAGGGAGAGAACTCTTTTTAATTATAAAAAAAAGAACCCAGAAGTTTGTGTCTACATGGGCACAAAATGAAAACACACACAGGTTCATCTATGTGATATTCAAAAGACCACAGCACTGTGAGGGACAGACAGAGTGAGAACACTGACATGGCCTTGGACACGGTCCTTCCAGGGCTCCCATGGGAGGGAAGACCCGGGATGAGAGGCTGTGCTGCAGACAGCCTTCCCTGCAGCTTCTTGCCTCCTGACAGTGCAGCTTCACAGGGGCGTTCACACAATAGGCATCTGACTCATGGTTGTTAAGGTGAATGCAAGCATAGCTTTTCCAGGCATGACATCCTCGGTAAACAACAGTCGAAGTTTGTTGTCTGTAAGTGTTACTATCATGCATAGAATTTTCATCAACGTAACTCTACTTTACAAATGAACTATAACTTGAGTAAGTCAGTAACTCACTTAAGTGGAGAGTGAGGCAGCTCCGGCCAGCACGTGAACCTACCAGCCTATGCTCTCAATCACTGCATTACTTCAGCCCTAGAGTGGTCTGCTTATGCTCAAGTTATGATACATTTAGGATCTCGGTTTATATTCAATTTCCTTTTTGAATATTTGAAAATATAAAATATAGGTTTAAAATGAATTCACATACATTTCAGAATAGAAAAACCAGTAATACTATTTTATTTTTCCCTCATTAGAATGTATGTATTTGTTTTAGATTTACCTCCAGTCCTCCTTGAGTAAAACCCAGAAGCAGCATGTTGGCTCTGTCCTTTTCAGAAGAAATTGGAGTCCAAGGCCAAGCATCATCACTGACCAGTGGCCACCAGCAAACAACCAGATCCTGAGTGGAGTTGAGAGCTAAGTGACGATCTATTGTCCTGTTGGCTGGGCCAGGTATGTCATAATAGGAAATCTAGTGGTTATCAGAAAAACAAAACATATGGAAATGTTTCTTTTAAAGGATGCAAAATCATTTATTTCAAAAGAAAATCAAAGCATTTGTAAATGTAATACACTCAAGTAAATATGCATCTTCAACATGTGCTTACAAGGGTGTCAGAATTTACCAAATTCTTTTGACACATATATAAAAAAAGACATATGTTCAAATTCTCCCAATTTTTAGCAGAGGAAAGGAAAAAGAGAAATGTGAGTTAGGGAGGAACTAGATCTAGCAATTCCAATCAATACCGAAATGTACAGTCATGGTTGCTTGACAGCATCAACCTACACACAGGGCTTAGGATCAACTGTATTAAATAACACGTTCAGTACTGCTGACCAAGACTGTCTGACTACTGTTTAAGACATAAGATGTTAACAGTGTCTGACAACAATAAAAGGAAAAGCAACTCGAGGCAAATATCTCTTAAAAGAATATGAGAAGTATATACACACATTCTGCATAAAAGGGATAAGCCATGGCGTTGTGCATGAAAGTTTATGCAGCTTCTGAGAATTACACTTCTCTTTCTTAGGAAGGATTTGTCGAATTTATTATTCAAACTATGTTATTTTGGAACATGGTTATTTGAAAACATAAGCACGGCACCATCTGGGTGACACATGCCAAGGAAATATAGATTGCACCGTATTTCTGCTTAAGGAATTAATGGAAGGTTGATAGCTTGGAAGGAAAAAAAAACTATCTTGCCATTGCTGGTCAGCAATAATCGAACCACTTTCTGGGGATTAAGCGCATGGCTAAGCCTACTGGACCAGACACTAGCAAAGGGCAGGGGGTCTTCTTATCAGAGAAATGCTTCTGGAGCCAGTCTCACTACATGACAGATTGCTTTCATATTCCTGTCTGCAAGGCAACAAAGGATGGCAGTAATGCGATAATGCCAGAGTGCAATGGGTGTTAAGAACCCGCTGCATTTATGTATTGTATTTAGTAAATAATCAGGCTCATCCAAATTGTGATCTCACCACTCAACCAAGGCCATTAAAATCAAGGTTAATGCTTTAATAATCCTCTGCTATTTTTTTTCCAACATGGTCAAAAGAAACTCTTTTCTATTTGCATGGCCATAATATTATTGACCTCTTCATCCTCTGAATACACATCAAAAAGAACTAAAATCAAAGTAATTACCAGTGTTGTTCTCTCATGGTAAACATTTAACTCCTTGCACTGTTCCTCATCTGTGAAACTGAATTAGATTTTTAAAATGTGGACAGAAAAGCTTGTTAAAGGTCAACACTTTCAGGCTATTTACCCTGAAATTCTCCTTGTCAAAATTATTTCAATGTGAAATAATTAAATTATGGTTAGCTGGAAAGAAAAAACAGAGTTATAAATACTCGATACCTGCCCTTGCTTTAAAATCCAAATGGGCAATGATAAAACACAGATGCACTGTATGGTTTTAAGTTTAAATACTTAGCGTTTCAATCTGATCATTGTAAATTTTTTTCTTTTTTGAGAAAAAAACCTGTTAAATACTTAAAGATGAGTGTGTATTATATTTGGTGTCCACCTTGTCATGAAGGCATGTTACAAATTTCTAGATGATAAAGTCAAGTTAAAAATGAGTAATTGGCATGTTTAGGTTTTGTACAATGCATATCAATTGTTGTTTGGTATTCACTAATTATCATATGTTTCAAACATTGAAGCAAGAAATGAAATTCCTGGTGTTGCCTCAAGGAAATATAGTCATACTCTACTGTATGCACAGTGCCAATAATTTCTCAAGTTCAAAAGCAGAAATAATGTATTAATTCCCCTGTTTAAGCAACACAGGCCCAAAGACTAGCATGTTCTTTATATTTTTTTAAGACAAGCTGACGCCTTTGCAGTTTTTTCCTTGGCTCACATTACCACCATCCTTCAGTCAAGAAGACACCACCCGCTACTCATCACACCTCTACAAAAGAAATTGTCCTATGGGATTTTAAATAAAAAGGTAAATAACACTTTAAATGGCTTCAGCTAATGAATAGTGATGCATTTTAAAGATCAATATTAGGGAAAAAAAAACAACATTTTACAATCAATCTAAGTTAACTATTTGGGGGAAACAGTGCTAAAAGAATGAAAAAGGGAATCTTTCATTTTTTGACTAATGTACACATGAATATCATAAGTTGCCAGCTAGAGAAAATTATTATCATGCAAATACTATAGAAGCTCCACAAATCTGTCATATAAGCCAGACTGTATTTTATTGCCACAGTGAAAAACTTATTTCCATGTTAAAACTGTCTTATAAGAATAAATTAAATCTTAATTTTATTAAACAAATTAAATCTTTCCTATGCCACTATCAGCCCAAACATAATAAATAACAATTCTAAAGTATAGAAAGTTAGGTACAAAACTCAGCATCCAAGCAATTACAAGACCAATTACAAAGCACAGGGCTCGCTTTGCCTTTGCTGTAGACACCTGAGGATGGCGTCCATGTGCACTGCTTCTAAGAAAGCTGTATATCAGCTCTATTCCCACTGAACAGTGAACTGTCTCAAATCCACGTCACAGAGGCTGGATCAATCTTGCAAACACAGGTCAGTGCTGAAAAGACGCCTTGAACTGAAACAGCCTGGAAAATGCATTAGATGCTCACCCTTGCAGAGAGGGTACCTTGCCAGCAGTCAAAATGCTATGTGGAAAATTTAAGCACATTTAAAATAAAAATCCTGCCTTAGCAGATGTGAAGTCCATGATACAGGGAACAAATTACCCGGAGTTAGCAGAGGAGAAAGACTGGCACACCTCATAGAAATTTCTTTTTTACATTTCCTCCAGTCATAGTTGGGGGTGAAATGCGAGGATCTTACCATTACTTATCATATTTTCTATTAATCTTTGAAAGACCCTTCTTTCCTTTCTCATCATGAAATCCAGAGCAGCTATATGGATACTTAGGGGAATGAGAAGTGCAATCTATAGGAACATTAGGAAACAAGCCGACTTTGACCTCCATGAGCTGGCATATGCCATTGTTAGGCCTTCCCACAGGCAAGGTTTGCCACAGGTAAGGGATAAAGACACACTCAGGCTTCCTGAGCCCACAAATGCTCAAGACTAAAAACAGTGACATGAACTTACGCATTCCTCTAGAATACCTTAACGAGTAGTAATATGACTGTATACATTGAAATTTCTACCTTATAATCCAAGGCTGAGAGTTTTTCCAACCTCTTGTTTCCATCAAGAGAATCCATCTTCTTTGTAAACTGAATAAAACATAATTTGTTTTGTGCCAGAAATGATAAGATGATGAAACTGTCTGTAAGGAGAGCTAAAGCAATGATTTAATAAGTCCAAGTTAGAACACGTTAATACACTTGTGCTGAATTATTATTAAAAGATGCTGTCAGAAAATAAACATTAATTGAAGTTACTAACATCTCCCAATTATATTTGAGTGATAAATCAACATGACAATGCAGATTTGGTATTTCCCCCTCTTTCTGTGACTATTTCCATATAAACTAATGCTTGAGGATACCACCAAAGGAAATATTTGGGAACCAGAGTTCAAAATGTATAAGAGAGGCTGGGTATTGTAGCACAATACCAATACAATTTAATCTCACTAAGTGGAAGGTAGAGGTAGACAAAGATTGAGACTAGCTAGGGATACATAATATGAGCCTTTCTCAATAAAAAAGAACATAAAAATATAGAAAGAGACTTTTATTTGTATTTATGTACTGTTTCTACATTCATAGAAGCCATTTGAGAATAAACTAGATTTGATTGAACACTAATCAGTGTTCTCTACCTAATTTTTTTATTTGAAAATTTTCATCTGTAATCCCTCTTTTGAAGACTTACAAACTGGATGAAAAAAATACACTATACTCAAATGTGCATATTATTTATGGATATATATTAATATTTAATAATGAATATCAACAAAAATACTTTTATAGTTTTGTTACTAAAGAATTTAAGTAGGTAAATAATATCACAGGTTATATAAGACCCATTGTTATGTGAATTGTCCCTTGGGGAACAAAGGAAAAATGAAAAAGAAATTATCTAACATCTTTACACTTTTTTCACTTCACCTCTGGATGCACACTCAGTGCCCAACAGTGGAGTAGCTGGAGAGCTACCAAGAACTGCATTGCATCACTACCATGTCCCACGAGAGTGCACTGTTTGGGTACATATAAAAGAAGCACATGAAGAAAGACAACTCAGACAGAAGGGTGTTGAACATTCCCTGTCCGATCTAACAGAACAACATAAATATGAGAAACCATCATAGCCACTGCTACGTGCAAAGTCAATGAAGGATCCCATGGTGAGCTGTGAAGCCAGAGCCCTTTCCCAGAGCTCCCTTGGCATCCCACTCCTACATAATTGAGGCAATGCCATGACCACAGTCTTCACCCCACCTGTTACTATCAGCACTGTTGCTAATGGTAGCTGGCCTGCAGATTTCTTTCTTACAGCCTTGGTGTGATTATGCCTGACGGTACTCAGGAGTGCTTAGTGGTGCATACAGCAGAAATAGGGGTTTCCATTCTCACCTCCATCCTTTCTGCAACACCACATCTTCCTTTCTCATTCAAACTAAGATACTGTTTTCAATCTTTCGTAATAATATAGCCTGTTTTGAGACTGTTTTTTTTTACCCCAAATAAAGTAACAATCTTAAAATCTATGGTCATCATAGTATATACCAGAAAAGAAGTAGGTCAGAACTTGTGTTCAGATCAGTCACTTACTAACTACATAAGCCTGACCATTATCCTGAGTGGCTCAGTTTCACTTTCTTTACCTACTAGAATAAAAATAATCATATCTTATATAGTCCTTTTCTTGAGTTAAATAGAATGGCATCCAGCATGGAATCTTTATGGCTCAAAAAATATCATTAAACTTCCTATTCAATAAATAGCTTAAAATTCTTTTTAATGTGCTTTATACCAAACATGCATGGTGCTTTCACTTAATAGATCTGGACTTCCCTAGTGTATCTGGTACTGACTTTTCAGGGTATTCCATGGCTGCCTGTCTCAGCACATTTGTACTACTTAAACATAATTCATTTGGAAAAATTTTAATTGTCAATAAGAGAGAAATAATTTTAATGAATGAAAAAGGTTTATTTTAAAATTATATTCCAAAATATAAAGGAAAGACCAGAAAGTGCTTAGATTCTGAGCCTAACACTTAATGAGAAGTAAAGTGCACAGACATTAAATATTAGTTGAAGCCTGTATCAGTCCCAGGGGTTGTAAGTCTGCTATTACAAGCAATTACTTGTTGTGTTTGTAAGTCCCCAGTGATAATAATTAGTCTACCTGTTGACAAAGTATTTCTCCTGCCCCACTGTTAATGTGGGCAATTGATTTGCACATGGGTATAATTACCATCACTGATGGTGTCTGAGATGAGCTTCCCCACCAGGCTTCTGTCAATCACCACTTTCTCCAGCTGAGGCCCAGAAAGGCTTAGGGACACCAGCACACCTGAACCAAAGAGGAGCTAAACCCAGGTGAGGGGGAGAGAAAAAGATATTCTGAAAATTAGGATCATTTAAAAATTTCTTTCCAATAATACAACTCACATGGATCTTCTGACATGCATTCAGACCATGGAATTACAAGTTTTCTTCCCTAAAAGACAGTCACCAGCATTCTGAGTAAGAGACAGGCAGCTAAAACATCTGCACTCAGAGCACTGACGAAAACTGTCCACATAAAGTTAATGTGGTCCACACCGATCAGGTGCTTCATCTTCTACATGCTTAAAAGGTGCAGAAAGAACTGCTTCATTTTGTATTCAAACACTGAAAAGGCCACTGTGTATATCAGGGACTTACAGGCTATTTCTTGAAGTTTGGATAGTCACTGATACTCACTGAATACATGAAGAAGCCATGATTACAATATAAACAGCTAATTTGAATGTCAAACCTTATTCACTTCCCCAGCTAAAGATTTTATAACCAAAACCATTAAAATAACATAAAGCAAGTCACTTACATAAAATGTGAAGAATTTTAAATCATATGTAATAAACACCTTCAATAATTTCATAAGGAAACATAAAAATAGAAAACAAAATAGTGGCCTGTCAGTGTCCAGCAGCTGTTTATAAAAGACGGCTGGATAGAGCCGCTATAATTTTACAACACTCCTTCCCATTTGTAGCAGCTTAATTCATTCATCTCCAAATGTTTAGAACTTCTGAAAGGACTCTGCATATGTGTGTGCTTGTTATCTATGAGATTTTGAAATATCAACATTGGAAGAAATTGTTTCACCTTCAAGGCAACAGACTCAAAGCTGATGAATCATGGAATAGCATATGGCATAAGAAGAAAAAAAAACCAATTGTTAGTAAACTAATCAGGAACATGCCAGCCAAACTCAGAGACAACTATGACTTAAACACCACGGGGAATCCCCCGCCCACCTAGGCATCATGTCCCAGCTAGTGACTATGACTCTCTGTTGAAACGAATTGGGACATGTGTGAGACATGAGCAGCAAGAGGCACCCAGGGGATAGAGACCACAGTTGCCCTGCTGTTAGAACTGCTGACCAGGCAGCAGAAGCCTTGCTTGTATCTACTTACAGACTGCTTTATCTCATGCCCTAACCTTTGCAGAGGCACAGTGGGGGATGGGAAGGTTAGCCACCTTTACAAGTTTTTGGAAATAAAAGAAGGCATAGTTGTTCCAAGAGTTGCAAAATACTTTAGAAAAGAATTACTCTCTATTGAATTAATTTAGCCTTACTACATACCTTGATGTCAAATAATTCACTATTCTTATGAGACTTTTATAACATATGGTCTTCAATCCCCCAAATTCTTCCTTCTCAGACATTCAGAAAGACATTAGGCTCAGCCTTTCTATCTGGTTCTTCCCTTTCAAGTATCATATCACTAAAACCTGTCCTTTTCTACTTATTTTTCTTAACAAAAATGAGTACTATTCTCTTAAGTATGTCTTCCCTTAATTCATCAGTGATGGCTGGTTTCTTATGATATTGGCTTGACCACACTTATCTTTGCACCCTCAGTGCTAGGCACATAGAAGTCACTCAGGAAATATGTGGAGAAAGAATCACTACTAACTCAATACCATATTAAATAATCATAGTTAGAGGGAAATTTAACCTAAGCTTCCATATCCACATGATCTGGATGCTCCTTTGCAGCAGTCTGTCAATCATGAGCTTTGGCCAGGGAGGGAGCACCATTGGTAATGTACTTGCCTAGCATGCAGGAAGATCTAAGTACTTTTATTTTTAATTAATTAGTTTTGCTATGCATATGTGTATTCACATGCTAGTTGTGTGCATTTGACACAGCAGGAATGTGGAGAGCAGAGAGTAATGTAGGACTGAGTTCTGTGCTCCCTCACTATGTGTGTCACAGAGACCAAAGCCAGGTTACCAGCTTTAGAAGATACTTCACTAGCTAAGCCATCTCACCAGCTCCAAGTTCTGAGTTCTGTATCTAACACTGAATAAGCCTGGTTGTGGTAGTGCATTCTCAATTGCAGCATGTGGGAGGTAGAAAAAAAGAGAACCAGAAGTTCAAGGACATTTTTGGTTATGCAGCTGGTTGAAGGCCAGCTTGGACTACCTGTTACCTGACTATATCTCTTAAAAAAAAAAATACATGCACCATATTGCTGAACACCACCAGTGACCAGAGGCTCACTACACTTGACAGCTTACCTGTGACAGCTCCAACTGGTTAAAGAAACATTGGGATGGACATTCTTTTATTTAACAAAAGGTGAACATTGGTTATATGGTATGCATGCAAATAAATTTAATAACTCAAACATGAATCAAATATAATCCTTAAAGGTTGTTATACAGGCTAATAGAGAGAAGAGACATGAATAAATGTAATGAAGTAGCGTCAGCAAATCCATTATCCTGTCTGAATATATGTGGGCAACTGGTTAAGGGGTGAATCTAAAACTAAAGCTGCTTCAACCTCAGTTTTTCTTCAGTTGCCTCTCTGCACATATCCAAAGATAAAGCACGGTGGTTAAGGACATGGGCTCTCAAATCAGCAGTGGCTCTGTGTGTGACACCGAGTCACATGACATCTCTCTGCACCTTCACTCATCTCCTCATCTGAAAGAAGACATGATACATCTTCTTCACAGGGTGAGCGTTAAGTAACTCTACCAAAAGAATTTGCGATAAGCCTGGCACAGGACTTACAATGATCACTGTTATTCCATCCTTCCCATGATTGAATTCTCACTGCACTGCTTGCCATCTCTGAAGTCATTTCTTTTTGTCTTAAATAAAAATCCAGCCTCGGAATTGGATATGAAACATTGGACTCTGGGTGATTTAAGCTATAATTTTAATTTACTAATGTATATATACAATGTGTATGTGTGTTCATATCCCATGGTGCACATCCCATAGCATAGGCATGGACATGAGAGGACAACTCTTGGGAGGTACTCCTCTTATTCTTTCTTCCCTGAGGTCCAAGAATCAAACAGAAGCCAAAAGTTTTGTGGCAGGTGCTTTTATCCACTGAGGCACCTCATCAGCACCCAGGTGTGCTCTCACCAGAAAGGAGACCAGCTTTTGTCATTCTTCCAATTTGCAATGATTTCAGAAGGGTATTTACCTTCACGCTAACTACAGGTTCCTTCAGAACCAGAACTAAATTTGCCCAACTTTCTCACTTCTTTCTCTGTATCTTCTGTTATCACTATCATTATCATGAAAGAGCTTTCCTGAGAGAAGCTGTGCTACAGTATGTGAACCTGTGCTGTGCTATAAAATTCATGCCAAATGCCCATTTTTATGGAGATGGAGAAGAAACATAAAACTCAGAGAAGTCTGCGCAAGAAGCAGTTGATATTGGAAAAGATTTGAAAGCCAGAGTGTCACAGAGCAGAAGTGTTTACATATCATGTGATCTGTGCTTGGGGATAGGAGCAGTGATTTACCCACTTGAGTATTCCAATAGGCCCTGACACCCTTATTCATACAGTAGTCACTCTGCCCACACATATATGTTCAGTATATTAAATGAGCCAGGCACTCTTCTGAGTACTGACACTACATCAGTGTACAAAACAGGCAATGCCTTGGCTCAACATATCCTCATGGGGTTTACATTTGAATGTGGATATAGATAAGAACAAATACTTCTAATATAATAGCAGTTAGTGATCAGATCTATGAGAGAAAAAGCACAGCAAGATGGGGATTCCAGGAAGATGCTACTGTAAGCAGGTGATGACTAATAAATGAAGAAGCCTTCAAGAAGAAATGCCATGTGATCCAGATCCAGCAAAATTGAAGGAAGAATCCACTGGAGAAGTGGCAGTTAAGGCAGAGGAGCAACAGGACAAAAACTCTGAGGCAGACTATGCCTTGGATGACTAGGGAAGTGGTCCTGTATACACGGAAGGGAACAAGAGACAGGGTCCTCACACACAACAGCGTAACAACAGGATCAAGAGCCAGCTTACACTGGAGTTTGTGAGTGAGAAGACATTACATTTTAGCAGGAATCTACAGTAAGTGAGAGAAGGGGCAAAAGCATTTAATCCACTGGGAAATCCTTCTACCCACCCCGAGAAGATAAGGACTTGAACGAGAACAGCTGTGCTAGGGAAAATGATAGGGACAGGCTTAAGATAGCCCACTGTCCAACTTTAGTGAAAGCCTGTTGGCCACATGCAGCCAAGGACAGCTAGGAATATGGCCCAACCCCATGTGCTAAACTTATTTAAACATTAAGAGATTCCTTTATTATTTTTGTAAACTCAACTGTATGGTACTTGAACATGACTTTGTAGGCAACAACATAGAGTCTCAATGTCAAAGGTTGGATATGCTTGTAAGAGTATCCACTTGGCCTAAGCACCATGGTTTATTTACTAAAGTAAGGAACATCAGAGGCAAAAATCTAGACTAAATAGTGTCTATAAAATATAGACAAGAGCCTGGTTTTAGACAAATTGGGTTACCTATGGAATTACAAGTGAAGATAACCTTGCAGATAACCTTGAAGATAACCTTGCAGTAGAGATGGGGCCATCACAATCACATTTAAACACAGAAACAGATAAACACTCCTTAAAATGTAATAAAAAGAGGGAGACGTTCAAAGTCTGAGCTCAGGATTCCCAGTGTTCAGTGTGTGGCGCCAAAGGAGTCCCTTCTCTGCTGTTTCATAGCTTCTGCTGGAAAAAGAAACAATACTGTATGTTCCAAAGGAGGAGAATTAAACAATATTTTTTCTTAAAGATTAAGTTAAGCCTCTTAGTGAAAAGAAGTGTGGGTACCTATAGAATCAGGGTATAACCACCATTTGTGATGTCTTAAGTGTCCTGTGACTAGAGCCATGCCTGATATCAGCTTTTGGAATATGTAGACACATATGAATTAATAAGCTAATTAGTACATTTTAAAAGAGCTTATCGGGAGGCATGGATTTTACAAGCACTAGTACCAAATAAAATCCAAGATGCAGTAGAGGAGATAGTCAGGTAAAATACAGTCTGAAACTAAGGCAAAGAATATTGCAGCCCACACAAAAGTGCCACAACTCTGCTTGTTTCATCAAAATTGCTATATTTACGTCCTCCAAAATGGGAAAGGCCCTCCGATGATCTGGTAGGACTAGACCAAAAAAGAAATACCTCCCATCACATAATAATCAAAACACCAAATATACAAAACAAAGAGAAGATACTAAAAGCAGTAAGGGAAAAGGGCAAAGTAACATATAAAGGCATAAAAATATAAAAAGGCATAACATATAAACACATAAAAATTCTTATAACATATAAGAATTACACCACATTTCTCACCAGAGACTATAAAAGCCAGAAGATCCTGGACTGATACCATATAGGCCCTTAGAGAACACAAATGCCAGCCCAGACTACTATACCCAGCAAAACTCTCAATCAATATTAATGGAGAAGCCAAAATATTCCATGACAAATCCAAATTTACACAATATCTTACCACAAATCCAGCACTTCAAAGAATAATTGGTGGAAAACTCCAATACAAGGAAGGAAACTACAACCTAGAAAAAGCAAGAAAGTAATCTTCCAACAACCCTAAAAGAAGGTAGCTATACAAACATAACTCCACTGCCAATAACAAAAATAACAGGAAACAACATTCATTTTTCCTTAATATCTCTTGATATCAATGGACTCAATTATCCAATAAAAAGACATAGACTATCAGACTGGATACATAAACAGGACCCAACATTTTGCTGCATACAGGAAACGCACCTTTATGAAAAAGACAGATACTACCTCAGAGTAAAAGGTTGGAAAACAATCTTCCAAGCAAATGGCCCCAAGAAACAAGCTGGAGTAGCGATTCTAATATCAAATAAAACCGTTTTTCAACCAAAAGTAATCAAAAAAGATAAAGAAGGACACTTCCTATTCATCAAAGGAAAAATGTACCAAGAGGAACTTGCAATGCTGAACATCTATGCTCAAAATGCAAGGGCACCCACATACATAAAAGAAACTTTACTAAAGCTTAAAGCATACATTGCACCTCACACAATAATAGTGGGATATTTCAACACCCCACTCTCAGCTATGGACAGATCGTGGAAACAGAAACTAAACAAAGACACAATGAAACTAACAGAAGTTATGAACCAATTGGACTTAACTGACATCTATAGAACATTTCATCCTAAAACAAAAGAATATACCTTCTTCTCAGCACCTTATGGTACCTTCTTCAAAATAGACCATATAATTGGTCACAAAACAGGCCTCAACAGATACAAAAAGATTGAAATAATCCCTTGAACCCTATCAGACCACCATGGACTAAGACTCGTCTTTGACATGGACAAAAACAACGGAAAGCCCACATACACGTGGAAACTGAACAATACTCTACTCAATGATAACTTGGTCAAGGAAGAAATAAAGAAAGAAATTAAAGACTTTTTAGATTTAAATGAAAATGAGGACACATCATATCAAAATTTGTGGGACTCTGTGAAAGCAGTACTAAGAGGAAAAATCATAGCTCTAAGTGCCCACAAAAAGAAAATGGAAAGAGCATACATTAATAACTTGACAGCACACCTGAAAGCCTTAGAACAAAAAGAAACTAATATTCCCAAGAGGAGTAGACAGCAGGAAATAATCAAACTCAGGGCTGAAATCAACTAAGTTAAAACAGAAAGAACTAGACAAAATATCAACAAAACCAGGAGCTGGTTCTTTGAGAAAATCAACAAGATAGACAAACCCTTAGCCAGACTAACCAAAGGGCGCAGAGATAGTACTCAAATTAATAAAATCAGAACTAAAAAGGGAGACGTAACAACAGAAACAGAGGAAATTTTAAAAATCGTCAGATCCTACTACAAAGGCCTATACTCAACAAAATTGGAAAATTTGAATGAAATGGACAATTTTCTAGATAGATACCAGGTACCAAAGTTAAACGAGGAGCAGATAAACCATCTAAACAGTCGCATAACCCCTAAAGAAATAGAAGCAGTCATTAAAAATCTCCTCACCAAAAAAAGTCCCGGGGCCAGATGGTTTTAGTGCAGAATTCTATCAGACATTCCAGGAAGACCTAATACCAATTCTCTTCAAACTATTCCACAGAATAGAAACAGAAGAAACAATACCCAATTTGTTCTATGAAGCTACAATTATGCTCATACCTAAGCCTCACAAAGACCCAACAAAGAAAGAGAACTACAGACCGATCTCTCTTATGAATATTGATGCAAAAATACTCAATAAAATTCGCGCAAACCAAATCCAAGAATACATCAAAGCAATCATCCGTCAGGATCAAGTAGGCTTCATCCCAGGAATGCAGGGATGGTTCAATATTTGGAAATCCATCAATGTAATCCACTACATAAATAAACTCAAAGAAAAAAACCACGTGATCATCTCACTAGATGCTCAGAAAGCATTTGACAAAATTCAACATCCCTTCATGTTAAGTGTCTTGGAAAGATTAGGAATTCAAGGTCCATACCTAAACATAGTAAAAGCAATATAGAGCAAGCCAGTAGCCAACATCAAACTAAATGAAGAGAAACTTGAAGCAATCCCACTAAGATCAGGGACTAGACAAGGCTGCCCACTCTCACCCTACCTATTCAATATAGTACTGGAAGTCCTAGCTAGAGTGATTAGACAACAAAAGGAAGTCAAAGGGATACAAATAGGAAAGGAAGAAGTCAAAATTTCACTATTTGCGGATGATATGATAGTATACTTAAGTGACCCTAAAACTTCCACCAGAGAACTCCTAAACCTGATAAACAACTTCAGTACAGTGGCTAGATATAAAATCAACTCAAACAAATCAGTAGCCTTCCTTTGGTAAAAAGATAAACAGGCTAAGAAAGAAATTAGGGAAATGACACCCTTCACAATAGTTACAAATAATATAAAATATCTTGGAGTGAATCTAACCAAGCAAGTGAAAGATCTGTATGACAAGAACTTCAAGTCTCTGAAGAAAGAAATAGAAGATCTCAGAAGATGGAAAGATCTCCCAAGCTCCTGAATTGGCAGGATGAATTTAGTAAAAATGGCCATCTTGCCAAAAGCTATCTATAGATTCAATGCAATCCCCATCAAAATTCCAAATCAATTCTTCATAGAGATAGAAAGAGCAATTGCAAATTTATTTGGAACAACAAAAAACCAGGATAGCAAGAACTATTCTCAACAACAAAAGAACTTCTGGGGGAATCACGTCCCTGACCTCAAACTATACTACAGGGCAATAGTAATAAAAACTGCATAGTATTGGTACAGAGACAGACAGGAAGATCAATGGAATAGAATTGAAGATCCAGAAATGAGTCCACATACCTATGGTCACTTGATCTTTGACAAAGGAGCTAAAACCATCCAGTGGAAAAAGGACAGCATTTTCAGCAAATGATGCTGGTTCAACTGGAGGTCAACATGTAGAAGGATGCAAATCAATCCATTCATATCTTCTTGTACAAAGCTCAAATTCAAGTGGATAAAAGACCTTCACTTAAAACCAGATACACTGAAATTAATAGAAGAGAAGGTGGGAAAGACCATCGAATACCTAGGCACAGGGGAAAAGTTCCTGAACAGAACACCAGTGGCTTATGCTCTGAGATCAAGAATTAACAAATAGGACCTCATAAAATTACAAAGCTTCTGTAAGGCAAAGGACATTGTCAATAAGACAAAACAGCAACCAACAGATTGAGAAAAGATCTTAACCAATCCTACATCCAATAGAGGGGTAATATCCAAGATATACAAAGAACTCAAGAAATTATACTCCAGACAACCATATAACCCTATTTTTAAAATGGGGTACAGAGTTAAACAAAGAATTCTCAACAGAGGAAACTCGAATGGCTGAGAAGCACCTTAAGAAATGCTCAACATCCTTAGTCATCAGAGAAATGCAAATCAAAACAACCCTGAGATACCACCTCACACCAATCAGAATGGCTAAGATCAAAAACTCAGGTGATAGTAGATGCTGGTGAGGATGCGGAGAAAGAGGAACACTCCTCCATTGTTGGTGGGATTGCAAGCTGGTACAACTACTCTGGAAATCAGTCTGGCGGTTCCTCAGAAAACTGGACATAGCATTACCTGAGGACCCAGCTATATCACTCCTGGGCACATACCCAGAAGATGCCCCAACATATAATAAGGACATATGCTCCACTATGTTCATAGCAGCCTTATTTATAATAGCCAGAAGCTGGAAACAACCAAGAAGTCCCTCAACAGAGGAATGGATACAAAAAATGTGGTACATCTACACAATGGAGTATTACTCAGCTATTAAAAATAATGAATTTGAGAAATCTCTAGGTAAATGGATGGATCTAGAAATTATCATCTTGAGTGAGTTAACCCAATGCCTCAGTTCTACTTAGAAGGAGTAACAAAAATACTCAAGGGAGCAAATATGGAAACAAAACACGGGACAAAAACTGAAGGAGGGGCCATCAGGAGACCATTCCACCTGGGTATTCATCCCATGTACAGTCACCTAAGCTAGACACTGATGTGGATGGCTGGAAGTGCATGCTGTCAAGAACATGATATAGCTGTCTCCTTAGAGGTCTGCCAAAGACTAACACACTCAGAGGACGATGCTCACAGTTAACCATTGATATGATCAAGGGTTTCCCAATGGAGAACTTGGAGAGAAGACTGAAGGAGCAGAAAGGGTTTGTGACCCCAGGAGGAAAGCAACAATACCAAACAACCAGAGCCCCCCAGGGTCTAAACCACCAGCCTGGGAGCACATAGGGAGGGACCCATGACTCCAGCAGTATATGTAGGGGAGGATGGCCTTGTCGGGCATAGGTGGGAGAGGAGTTTCTTGGTCCCATAAAAAACGAACAGAGTTGGGGGGGGATATAAGGGTGGGTAGGGGGTAGTGGGGGGGTAGGTGCGGCCACTGCCTCATAGAAGCATAAGGAGGGGGGATGGGATAGGAGGTTTCTGGGTGGTGGGAGGAAGTGGGGTAAGGGGATAAAATCTGAAAGGTAAATATAATACCCAATTTTTAAAAAGAGAGATGAAAAAAAAAAAAGAAAGAAAAAAAGAAAAATAGGAGATTTAATAACACAAAGGGAAGGATTTAGAAATTTAGGAGGCAGTTTATGTCAACGGAAACAGCATCATAGAAACTGGAAAATCACACCCTAATAGAAGCACAAGGAGGGGGGATGGGATAAGGGGTTCCTGGGTGGTGGGGGGAATGGAATAAGGGGATAAAATTTGAAATGTAAATATTACAATCAATTTTTAAAAGGGGGAAAAAGAAAAGCTGTTAGAACCAACATCTTTAAAGAGATGTCAGCCCTCTAAAAAAATTTTTTTTTCTTGATACTAAAACTTGTTCTGGGGGCTGGTGAAATGGCTCAGCGGTTAAGAGCACTGACTGTTCTTCCAGAGGTCCTGAGTTCAATTCCCAGCAACCACATGGTGGCTCACAGCCATCTGTAATAGCATCTGATGCCATCTTCTGAGATGTCTGAAAGACAGCGACAGTATACTCACATACATAAAATAAATAAATAAATCTTTAAAAAAAAAAAAAACTTGTTCTGAGAATTGTATATTGCAGAATATACAGCCTCGGTGTATCTACTCATCAAGCAAGCTGAGCAGACCTGCTCAAACCTCTGATGTCCTGGAATTCCAGCTGGATGCAGTAAAGACATACCATCAGAGGCTTATCAATTTACTCTCCCCCCCACCCCTCTTCTAATATCTCAACGCCCATAATCAGCTTGAAGAAGTTAAAGAAGAGTCAGCGCCCCTATTCCCTGGGCTTGGGGACTAAGGTGGTTAATATTGGTCTGTCTTTCTAGAGAAAAGTAGTGGTTTTGTTGGAACAGGGAGGATTAGCTAGGACTTATTGCATAGCCATAACCTACTGGTAGAAATCTGTATAATTAATATCAAGATGAAGTTATAATTTCTTAAATGGTACAAAATTTACTTTGATTTCAAATTTAAGGTTTTCATTGGTATGAGCTTCTTATTGATATAAAAGGGAGATGAATATTGATACTCTCATGGGCATTGTGCCTGTATAACACATTTAGGAATACAAGGCTTAGACCCAGTCCTTCTTTAACTTTTAACTGATTTGGGACGGTTAGCCTATGAGTTAAGGGACTATAGCAAATTCATGGCTTTGAGTTTATTGTTAGGGTGTTTTCCATATTTTATTTAGAAATAGCTGAGAGGAGTTAACAGACAACAGTCCAGGTTACCTTACATGGATAGTTGGTTTTCAAAACATCAGAAGTCCATAGAATTGACATTACAAATATTTCTATATTAATGTTCATTTTGATTAGAGGCCTGTCTGCTGCTGACAGCTTCCTATTGTGGATTCTAAGAAGAAATTGAGCATCCTTGGAGTTACTCCAGTTGTGTGGTGACTGCCACTAGGCAAGAATTGCC